>NW_024041895.1:0-34093 GCF_014851395.1 Micropterus salmoides | reverse complement strand
AAACACTTACCTCAAACTGAAAAAAGGAAAATACTTACCGTTTTTGAACCAAATTAAAGAAACCTAAGGAAAAGGACATTTAAAGGGACCACTCTGTCATGCCTGATGAAGGACAAGCCGCCCTCCGAAACGTTGCAACAAGGCAGAGTGAAGCAGGACCAAGTCGGCCTGAATTAAAGATAAATGAATCACAGCTACAGGACCCGTGGAGTCCAATTTTTTGAACCAGCGCAGAGGTAATGCACCTTTGTGGCTTTTATAAGGTGAATGTGGAGTTGGGAGGTGTTTTTCACTTTCTGTGGACTCTGAAGGCACATCACAGGACCGTGCACCAGTCTGGCTAACGCTAAGCTACGTAAGTCGTTAGCCAGTACTTTTCCCCTCCTCCTAACCAGCCAGCGCCGTGTGTCATTCTGGAGCTTTCCCTGGTGAGTGAGGACATCCTTACCTAGCTGCAACACCTAAACTTAACATCAGTGATTATTGTGACCCACTGGAAATTTAAAATTCTCAAGCAGGAGAAGGCTAAGAAGTGAATTGGATTTTAATCGTCAGACACCCAAATAGGGTGCAGATTGCAAAATTAGCAGATATTATTCTGATTAATGGCCTCAAGCTGAAGAGAACAACAAGAAAACACTTACCTCAAACTAGAAAAAAGGAAATACTTACCGTTTTTGAACCAAATTAAAGGAAACCTAAGGAAAAGGACATTTAAAGGGACCACTCTGTCATGCCTGATGAAGGACAAGCCGCCCTCCGAAACGTTGCAACAAGGCAGAGTGAAGCAGGACCAAGTCGGCCTGAATTAAAGATAAATGAATCAACAGCTACAGGACCCGTGGAGTCCAATTTTTTGAACCAGCGCAGAGGTAATGCACCTTTGTGGCTTTTATAAGGTGAAATGTGGAGTTGGGAGGTGTTTTTCACTTTCTGTGGACTCTGAAGGCACATCACAGGACCGTGCTCTGGCTAACGCTAAGCTACGTAAGTCGTTAGCCAGTACTTTTCCCCTCCTCCTAACCAGCCAGCGCCGTGTGTGTCATTCTGGAGCTTTCCCTGGTGAGTGAGGACATCCTTACCTAGCTGCAACACCTAAACTTAACATCAGTGATTATTGTGACCCACTGGAAATTTAAAATTCTCAAGCAGGAGAAGGCTAAGAAGTGAATTGGATTTTAATCGTCAGACACCCAAATAGGGTGCAGATTGCAAATTAGCAGATATTATTCTGATTAATGGCCTCAAGCTGAAGAGAACAACAAGAAAACACTTACCTCAAACTAGAAAAAAGGAAAATACTTACCGTTTTTGAACCAAATTAAAGGGAAACCTAAGGAAAAGGACATTTAAAGGGACCACTCTGTCATGCCTGATGAAGGACAAGCCGCCCTCCGAAACGTTGCAACAAGGCAGAGTGAAGCAGGACCAAGTCGGCCTGAATTAAAGATAAATGAATCAACAGCTACAGGACCCGTGGAGTCCAATTTTTGAACCAGCGCAGAGGTAATGCACCTTTGTGGCTTTTATAAGGTGAAATGTGGAGTTGGGAGGTTTTTTCACTTTCTGTGGACTCTGAAGGCACATCACAGGACCGTGCACCAGTCTGGCTAACGCTAAGCTACGTAAGTCGTTAGCCAGTACTTTTCCCCTCCTCCTAACCACCAGCGCCGTGTGTGTCATTCTGGAGCTTTCCCTGGTGAGTGAGGACATCCTTACCTAGCTGCAACACCTAAACTTAACATCAGTGATTATTGTGACCCACTGGAAATTTAAAATTCTCAAGCAGGAGAAGGCTAAGAAGTGAATTGGATTTTAATCGTCAGACACCCAAATAGGGTGCAGATTGCAAAATTAGCAGATATTATTCTGATTAATGGCCTCAAGCTGAAGAGAACAACAAGAAAACACTTACCTCAAACTAGAAAAAAGGAAAATACTTACCGTTTTTGAACCAAATTAAAGAAACCTAAGGAAAAGGACATTTAAAGGGACCACTCTGTCATGCCTGATGAAGGACAAGCCGCCCTCCGAAACGTTGCAACAAGGCAGAGTGAAGCAGGACCAAGTCGGCCTGAATTAAAGATAAATGAATCAACAGCTACAGGACCCGTGGAGTCCAATTTTTTGAACCAGCGCAGAGGTAATGCACCTTTGTGGCTTTTATAAGGTGAAATGTGGAGTTGGGAGGTGTTTTTCACTTTCTGTGGACTCTGAAGGCACATCACAGGACCGTGCACCAGTCTGGCTAACGCTAAGCTACGTAAGTCGTTAGCCAGTACTTTTCCCCTCCTCCTAACCAGCCAGCGCCGTGTGTGTCATTCTGGAGCTTTCCCTGGTGAGTGAGGACATCCTTACCTAGCTGCAACACCTAAACTTAACATCAGTGATTATTGTGACCCACTGGAAATTTAAAATTCTCAAGCAGGAGAAGGCTAAGAAGTGAATTGGATTTTAATCGTCAGACACCCAAATAGGGTGCAGATTGCAAAATTAGCAGATATTATTCTGATTAATGGCCTCAAGCTGAAGAGAACAACAAGAAAACACTTACCTCAAACTAGAAAAAAGGAAAATACTTACCGTTTTTGAACCAAATTAAAGGGAAACCTAAGGAAAAGGACATTTAAAGGGACCACTCTGTCATGCCTGATGAAGGACAAGCCGCCCTCCGAAACGTTGCAACAAGGCAGAGTGAAGCAGGACCAAGTCGGCCTGAATTAAAGATAAATGAATCAACAGCTACAGGACCCGTGGAGTCCAATTTTTTGAACCAGCGCAGAGGTAATGCACCTTTGTGGCTTTTATAAGGTGAAATGTGGAGTTGGGAGGTGTTTTTCACTTTCTGGGACTCTGAAGGCACATCACAGGACCGTGCACCAGTCTGGCTAACGCTAAGCTACGTAAGTCGTTAGCCAGTACTTTTCCCCTCCTCCTAACCAGCCAGCGCCGTGTGTGTCATTCTGGAGCTTTCCCTGGTGAGTGAGGACATCCTTACCTAGCTGCAACACCTAAACTTAACATCAGTGATTATTGTGACCCACTGGAAATTTAAAATTCTCAAGCAGGAGAAGGCTAAGAAGTGAATTGGATTTTAATCGTCAGACACCCAATAGGGTGCAGATTGCAAAATTAGCAGATATTATTCTGATTAATGGCCTCAAGCTGAAGAGAACAACAAGAAAACACTTACCTCAAACTAGAAAAAAGGAAAATACTTACCGTTTTTGAACCAAATTAAAGGAAACCTAAGGAAAAGGACATTTAAAGGGACCACTCTGTCATGCCTGATGAAGGACAAGCCGCCCTCCGAAACGTTGCAACAAGGCAGAGTGAAGCAGGACCAAGTCGGCCTGAATTAAAGATAAATGAATCAACAGCTACAGGACCCGTGGAGTCCAATTTTTTGAACCAGCGCAGAGGTAATGCACCTTTGTGGCTTTTATAAGGTGAAATGTGGAGTTGGGAGGTGTTTTTCACTTTCTGTGGACTCTGAAGGCACATCACAGGACCGTGCACCAGTCTGGCTAACGCTAAGCTACGTAAGTCGTTAGCCAGTACTTTTCCCCTCCTCCTAACCAGCCAGCGCCGTGTGTGTCATTCTGGAGCTTTCCCTGGTGAGTGAGGACATCCTTACCTAGCTGCAACACCTAAACTTAACATCAGTGATTATTGTGACCCACTGGAAATTTAAAATTCTCAAGCAGGAGAAGGCTAAGAAGTGAATTGGATTTTAATCGTCAGACACCCAAATAGGGTGCAGATTGCAAAATTAGCAGATATTATTCTGATTAATGGCCTCAAGCTGAAGAGAACAACAAGAAACACTTACCTCAAACTAGAAAAAAGGAAAATACTTACCGTTTTTGAACCAAATTAAAGGAAACCTAAGGAAAAGGACATTTAAAGGGACCACTCTGTCATGCCTGATGAAGGACAAGCCGCCCTCCGAAACGTTGCAACAAGGCAGAGTGAAGCAGGACCAAGTCGGCCTGAATTAAAGATAAATGAATCAACAGCTACAGGACCCGTGGAGTCCAATTTTTTGAACCAGCGCAGAGGTAATGCACCTTTGTGGCTTTTATAAGGTGAAATGTGAGTTGGGAGGTGTTTTTCACTTTCTGTGGACTCTGAAGGCACATCACAGGACCGTGCACCAGTCTGGCTAACGCTAAGCTACGTAAGTCGTTAGCCAGTACTTTTCCCCTCCTCCTAACCAGCCAGCGCCGTGTGTGTCATTCTGGAGCTTTCCCTGGTGAGTGAGGACATCCTTACCTAGCTGCAACACCTAAACTTAACATCAGTGATTATTGTGACCCACTGGAAATTTAAAATTCTCAAGCAGGAGAAGGCTAAGAAGTGAATTGGATTTTAATCGTCAGACACCCAAATAGGGTGCAGATTGCAAAATTAGCAGATATTATTCTGATTAATGGCCTCAAGCTGAAGAGAACAACAAGAAAACACTTACCTCAAACTAGAAAAAGGAAAATACTTACCGTTTTTGAACCAAATTAAAGGAAACCTAAGGAAAAGGACATTTAAAGGGACCACTCTGTCATGCCTGATGAAGGACAAGCCGCCCTCCGAAACGTTGCAACAAGGCAGAGTGAAGCAGGACCAAGTCGGCCTGAATTAAAGATAAATGAATCAACAGCTACAGGACCCGTGGAGTCCAATTTTTTGAACCAGCGCAGAGGTAATGCACCTTTGTGGCTTTTATAAGGTGAAATGTGGAGTTGGGAGGTGTTTTTCACTTTCTGTGGACTCTGAAGGCACATCACAGGACCGTGCACCAGTCTGGCTAACGCTAAGCTACGTAAGTCGTTAGCCAGTACTTTTCCCCTCCTCCTAACCAGCCAGCGCCGTGTGTGTCATTCTGGAGCTTTCCCTGGTGAGTGAGGACATCCTTACCTAGCTGCAACACCTAAACTTAACATCAGTGATTATTGTGACCCACTGGAAATTTAAAATTCTCAAGCAGGAGAAGGCTAAGAAGTGAATTGGATTTTAATCGTCAGACACCCAAATAGGGTGCAGATTGCAAAATTAGCAGATATTATTCTGATTAATGGCCTCAAGCTGAAGAGAACAACAAGAAAACACTTACCTCAAACTAGAAAAAAGGAAAATACTTACCGTTTTTGAACCAAATTAAAGGGAAACCTAAGGAAAAGGACATTTAAAGGGACCACTCTGTCATGCCTGATGAAGGACAAGCCGCCCTCCGAAACGTTGCAACAAGGCAGAGTGAAGCAGGACCAAGTCGGCCTGAATTAAAGATAAATGAATCAACAGCTACAGGACCCGTGGAGTCCAATTTTTTGAACCAGCGCAGAGGTAATGCACCTTTGTGGCTTTTATAAGGTGAAATGTGGAGTTGGGAGGTGTTTTTCACTTTCTGTGGACTCTGAAGGCACATCACAGGACCGTGCACCAGTCTGGCTAACGCTAAGCTACGTAAGTCGTTAGCCAGTACTTTTCCCCTCCTCCTAACCAGCCAGCGCCGTGTGTGTCATTCTGGAGCTTTCCCTGGTGAGTGAGGACATCCTTACCTAGCTGCAACACCTAAACTTAACATCAGTGATTATTGTGACCCACTGGAAATTTAAAATTCTCAAGCAGGAGAAGGCTAAGAAGTGAATTGGATTTTAATCGTCAGACACCCAAATAGGGTGCAGATTGCAAAATTAGCAGATATTATTCTGATTAATGGCCTCAAGCTGAAGAGAACAACAAGAAAACACTTACCTCAAACTAGAAAAAAGGAAAATACTTACCGTTTTTGAACCAAATTAAAGGAAACCTAAGGAAAAGGACATTTAAAGGGACCACTCTGTCATGCCTGATGAAGGACAAGCCGCCCTCCGAAACGTTGCAACAAGGCAGAGTGAAGCAGGACCAAGTCGGCCTGAATTAAAGATAAATGAATCAACAGCTACAGGACCCGTGGAGTCCAATTTTTTGAACCAGCGCAGAGGTAATGCACCTTTGTGGCTTTTATAAGGTGAAATGTGGAGTTGGGAGGTGTTTTTCACTTTCTGTGGACTCTGAAGGCACATCACAGGACCGTGCACCAGTCTGGCTAACGCTAAGCTACGTAAGTCGTTAGC
This sequence comes from Micropterus salmoides, assembly GCF_014851395.1. NCBI lineage: Eukaryota > Metazoa > Chordata > Actinopteri > Centrarchiformes > Centrarchidae > Micropterus > Micropterus salmoides. The sequence continues at coordinate 27,980 of NW_024041895.1, read as the reverse complement.
CAGTACTTTTCCCCTCCTCCTAACCAGCCAGCGCCGTGTGTGTCATTCTGGAGCTTTCCCTGGTGAGTGAGGACATCCTTACCTAGCTGCAACACCTAAACTTAACATCAGTGATTATTGTGACCCACTGGAAATTTAAAATTCTCAAGCAGGAGAAGGCTAAGAAGTGAATTGGATTTTAATCGTCAGACACCCAAATAGGGTGCAGATTGCAAAATTAGCAGATATTATTCTGATTAATGGCCTCAAGCTGAAGAGAACAACAAGAAAACACTTACCTCAAACTAGAAAAAAGGAAAATACTTACCGTTTTTGAACCAAATTAAAGGAAACCTAAGGAAAAGGACATTTAAAGGGACCACTCTGTCATGCCTGATGAAGGACAAGCCGCCCTCCGAAACGTTGCAACAAGGCAGAGTGAAGCAGGACCAAGTCGGCCTGAATTAAAGATAAATGAATCAACAGCTACAGGACCCGTGGAGTCCAATTTTTTGAACCAGCGCAGAGGTAATGCACCTTTGTGGCTTTTATAAGGTGAAATGTGGAGTTGGGAGGTGTTTTTCACTTTCTGTGGACTCTGAAGGCACATCACAGGACCGTGCACCAGTCTGGCTAACGCTAAGCTACGTAAGTCGTTAGCCAGTACTTTTCCCCTCCTCCTAACCAGCCAGCGCCGTGTGTGTCATTCTGGAGCTTTCCCTGGTGAGTGAGGACATCCTTACCTAGCTGCAACACCTAAACTTAACATCAGTGATTATTGTGACCCACTGGAAATTTAAAATTCTCAAGCAGGAGAAGGCTAAGAAGTGAATTGGATTTTAATCGTCAGACACCCAAATAGGGTGCAGATTGCAAAATTAGCAGATATTATTCTGATTAATGGCCTCAAGCTGAAGAGAACAACAAGAAAACACTTACCTCAAACTAGAAAAAAGGAAAATACTTACCGTTTTTGAACCAAATTAAAGGGAAACCTAAGGAAAAGGACATTTAAAGGGACCACTCTGTCATGCCTGATGAAGGACAAGCCGCCCTCCGAAACGTTGCAACAAGGCAGAGTGAAGCAGGACCAAGTCGGCCTGAATTAAAGATAAATGAATCAACAGCTACAGGACCCGTGGAGTCCAATTTTTTGAACCAGCGCAGAGGTAATGCACCTTTGTGGCTTTTATAAGGTGAAATGTGGAGTTGGGAGGTGTTTTTCACTTTCTGTGGACTCTGAAGGCACATCACAGGACCGTGCACCAGTCTGGCTAACGCTAAGCTACGTAAGTCGTTAGCCAGTACTTTTCCCCTCCTCCTAACCAGCCAGCGCCGTGTGTGTCATTCTGGAGCTTTCCCTGGTGAGTGAGGACATCCTTACCTAGCTGCAACACCTAAACTTAACATCAGTGATTATTGTGACCCACTGGAAATTTAAAATTCTCAAGCAGGAGAAGGCTAAGAAGTGAATTGGATTTTAATCGTCAGACACCCAAATAGGGTGCAGATTGCAAAATTAGCAGATATTATTCTGATTAATGGCCTCAAGCTGAAGAGAACAACAAGAAAACACTTACCTCAAACTAGAAAAAAGGAAAATACTTACCGTTTTTGAACCAAATTAAAGGGAAACCTAAGGAAAAGGACATTTAAAGGGACCACTCTGTCATGCCTGATGAAGGACAAGCCGCCCTCCGAAACGTTGCAACAAGGCAGAGTGAAGCAGGACCAAGTCGGCCTGAATTAAAGATAAATGAATCAACAGCTACAGGACCCGTGGAGTCCAATTTTTTGAACCAGCGCAGAGGTAATGCACCTTTGTGGCTTTTATAAGGTGAAATGTGGAGTTGGGAGGTGTTTTTCACTTTCTGTGGACTCTGAAGGCACATCACAGGACCGTGCACCAGTCTGGCTAACGCTAAGCTACGTAAGTCGTTAGCCAGTACTTTTCCCCTCCTCCTAACCAGCCAGCGCCGTGTGTGTCATTCTGGAGCTTTCCCTGGTGAGTGAGGACATCCTTACCTAGCTGCAACACCTAAACTTAACATCAGTGATTATTGTGACCCACTGGAAATTTAAAATTCTCAAGCAGGAGAAGGCTAAGAAGTGAATTGGATTTTAATCGTCAGACACCCAAATAGGGTGCAGATTGCAAAATTAGCAGATATTATTCTGATTAATGGCCTCAAGCTGAAGAGAACAACAAGAAAACACTTACCTCAAACTAGAAAAAAGGAAAATACTTACCGTTTTTGAACCAAATTAAAGGGAAACCTAAGGAAAAGGACATTTAAAGGGACCACTCTGTCATGCCTGATGAAGGACAAGCCGCCCTCCGAAACGTTGCAACAAGGCAGAGTGAAGCAGGACCAAGTCGGCCTGAATTAAAGATAAATGAATCAACAGCTACAGGACCCGTGGAGTCCAATTTTTTGAACCAGCGCAGAGGTAATGCACCTTTGTGGCTTTTATAAGGTGAAATGTGGAGTTGGGAGGTGTTTTTCACTTTCTGTGGACTCTGAAGGCACATCACAGGACCGTGCACCAGTCTGGCTAACGCTAAGCTACGTAAGTCGTTAGCCAGTACTTTTCCCCTCCTCCTAACCAGCCAGCGCCGTGTGTGTCATTCTGGAGCTTTCCCTGGTGAGTGAGGACATCCTTACCTAGCTGCAACACCTAAACTTAACATCAGTGATTATTGTGACCCACTGGAAATTTAAAATTCTCAAGCAGGAGAAGGCTAAGAAGTGAATTGGATTTTAATCGTCAGACACCCAAATAGGGTGCAGATTGCAAAATTAGCAGATATTATTCTGATTAATGGCCTCAAGCTGAAGAGAACAACAAGAAAACACTTACCTCAAACTAGAAAAAAGGAAAATACTTACCGTTTTTGAACCAAATTAAAGGGAAACCTAAGGAAAAGGACATTTAAAGGGACCACTCTGTCATGCCTGATGAAGGACAAGCCGCCCTCCGAAACGTTGCAACAAGGCAGAGTGAAGCAGGACCAAGTCGGCCTGAATTAAAGATAAATGAATCAACAGCTACAGGACCCGTGGAGTCCAATTTTTTGAACCAGCGCAGAGGTAATGCACCTTTGTGGCTTTTATAAGGTGAAATGTGGAGTTGGGAGGTGTTTTTCACTTTCTGGGACTCTGAAGGCACATCACAGGACCGTGCACCAGTCTGGCTAACGCTAAGCTACGTAAGTCGTTAGCCAGTACTTTTCCCCTCCTCCTAACCAGCCAGCGCCGTGTGTGTCATTCTGGAGCTTTCCCTGGTGAGTGAGGACATCCTTACCTAGCTGCAACACCTAAACTTAACATCAGTGATTATTGTGACCCACTGGAAATTTAAAATTCTCAAGCAGGAGAAGGCTAAGAAGTGAATTGGATTTTAATCGTCAGACACCCAAATAGGGTGCAGATTGCAAAATTAGCAGATATTATTCTGATTAATGGCCTCAAGCTGAAGAGAACAACAAGAAAACACTTACCTCAAACTAGAAAAAAGGAAAATACTTACCGTTTTTGAACCAAATTAAAGGGAAACCTAAGGAAAAGGACATTTAAAGGGACCACTCTGTCATGCCTGATGAAGGACAAGCCGCCCTCCGAAACGTTGCAACAAGGCAGAGTGAAGCAGGACCAAGTCGGCCTGAATTAAAGATAAATGAATCAACAGCTACAGGACCCGTGGAGTCCAATTTTTTGAACCAGCGCAGAGGTAATGCACCTTTGTGGCTTTTATAAGGTGAAATGTGGAGTTGGGAGGTGTTTTTCACTTTCTGTGGACTCTGAAGGCACATCACAGGACCGTGCACCAGTCTGGCTAACGCTAAGCTACGTAAGTCGTTAGCCAGTACTTTTCCCCTCCTCCTAACCAGCCAGCGCCGTGTGTGTCATTCTGGAGCTTTCCCTGGTGAGTGAGGACATCCTTACCTAGCTGCAACACCTAAACTTAACATCAGTGATTATTGTGACCCACTGGAAATTTAAAATTCTCAAGCAGGAGAAGGCTAAGAAGTGAATTGGATTTTAATCGTCAGACACCCAAATAGGGTGCAGATTGCAAAATTAGCAGATATTATTCTGATTAATGGCCTCAAGCTGAAGAGAACAACAAGAAAACACTTACCTCAAACTAGAAAAAAGGAAAATACTTACCGTTTTTGAACCAAATTAAAGGGAAACCTAAGGAAAAGGACATTTAAAGGGACCACTCTGTCATGCCTGATGAAGGACAAGCCGCCCTCCGAAACGTTGCAACAAGGCAGAGTGAAGCAGGACCAAGTCGGCCTGAATTAAAGATAAATGAATCAACAGCTACAGGACCCGTGGAGTCCAATTTTTTGAACCAGCGCAGAGGTAATGCACCTTTGTGGCTTTTATAAGGTGAAATGTGGAGTTGGGAGGTGTTTTTCACTTTCTGTGGACTCTGAAGGCACATCACAGGACCGTGCACCAGTCTGGCTAACGCTAAGCTACGTAAGTCGTTAGCCAGTACTTTTCCCCTCCTCCTAACCAGCCAGCGCCGTGTGTGTCATTCTGGAGCTTTCCCTGGTGAGTGAGGACATCCTTACCTAGCTGCAACACCTAAACTTAACATCAGTGATTATTGTGACCCACTGGAAATTTAAAATTCTCAAGCAGGAGAAGGCTAAGAAGTGAATTGGATTTTAATCGTCAGACACCCAAATAGGGTGCAGATTGCAAAATTAGCAGATATTATTCTGATTAATGGCCTCAAGCTGAAGAGAACAACAAGAAAACACTTACCTCAAACTAGAAAAAAGGAAAATACTTACCGTTTTTGAACCAAATTAAAGGGAAACCTAAGGAAAAGGACATTTAAAGGGACCACTCTGTCATGCCTGATGAAGGACAAGCCGCCCTCCGAAACGTTGCAACAAGGCAGAGTGAAGCAGGACCAAGTCGGCCTGAATTAAAGATAAATGAATCAACAGCTACAGGACCCGTGGAGTCCAATTTTTTGAACCAGCGCAGAGGTAATGCACCTTTGTGGCTTTTATAAGGTGAAATGTGGAGTTGGGAGGTGTTTTTCACTTTCTGTGGACTCTGAAGGCACATCACAGGACCGTGCACCAGTCTGGCTAACGCTAAGCTACGTAAGTCGTTAGCCAGTACTTTTCCCCTCCTCCTAACCAGCCAGCGCCGTGTGTGTCATTCTGGAGCTTTCCCTGGTGAGTGAGGACATCCTTACCTAGCTGCAACACCTAAACTTAACATCAGTGATTATTGTGACCCACTGGAAATTTAAAATTCTCAAGCAGGAGAAGGCTAAGAAGTGAATTGGATTTTAATCGTCAGACACCCAAATAGGGTGCAGATTGCAAAATTAGCAGATATTATTCTGATTAATGGCCTCAAGCTGAAGAGAACAACAAGAAAACACTTACCTCAAACTAGAAAAAAGGAAAATACTTACCGTTTTTGAACCAAATTAAAGGGAAACCTAAGGAAAAGGACATTTAAAGGGACCACTCTGTCATGCCTGATGAAGGACAAGCCGCCCTCCGAAACGTTGCAACAAGGCAGAGTGAAGCAGGACCAAGTCGGCCTGAATTAAAGATAAATGAATCAACAGCTACAGGACCCGTGGAGTCCAATTTTTTGAACCAGCGCAGAGGTAATGCACCTTTGTGGCTTTTATAAGGTGAAATGTGGAGTTGGGAGGTGTTTTTCACTTTCTGTGGACTCTGAAGGCACATCACAGGACCGTGCACCAGTCTGGCTAACGCTAAGCTACGTAAGTCGTTAGCCAGTACTTTTCCCCTCCTCCTAACCAGCCAGCGCCGTGTGTGTCATTCTGGAGCTTTCCCTGGTGAGTGAGGACATCCTTACCTAGCTGCAACACCTAAACTTAACATCAGTGATTATTGTGACCCACTGGAAATTTAAAATTCTCAAGCAGGAGAAGGCTAAGAAGTGAATTGGATTTTAATCGTCAGACACCCAAATAGGGTGCAGATTGCAAAATTAGCAGATATTATTCTGATTAATGGCCTCAAGCTGAAGAGAACAACAAGAAAACACTTACCTCAAACTAGAAAAAAGGAAAATACTTACCGTTTTTGAACCAAATTAAAGGGAAACCTAAGGAAAAGGACATTTAAAGGGACCACTCTGTCATGCCTGATGAAGGACAAGCCGCCCTCCGAAACGTTGCAACAAGGCAGAGTGAAGCAGGACCAAGTCGGCCTGAATTAAAGATAAATGAATCAACAGCTACAGGACCCGTGGAGTCCAATTTTTTGAACCAGCGCAGAGGTAATGCACCTTTGTGGCTTTTATAAGGTGAAATGTGGAGTTGGGAGGTGTTTTTCACTTTCTGTGGACTCTGAAGGCACATCACAGGACCGTGCACCAGTCTGGCTAACGCTAAGCTACGTAAGTCGTTAGCCAGTACTTTTCCCCTCCTCCTAACCAGCCAGCGCCGTGTGTGTCATTCTGGAGCTTTCCCTGGTGAGTGAGGACATCCTTACCTAGCTGCAACACCTAAACTTAACATCAGTGATTATTGTGACCCACTGGAAATTTAAAATTCTCAAGCAGGAGAAGGCTAAGAAGTGAATTGGATTTTAATCGTCAGACACCCAAATAGGGTGCAGATTGCAAAATTAGCAGATATTATTCTGATTAATGGCCTCAAGCTGAAGAGAACAACAAGAAAACACTTACCTCAAACTAGAAAAAAGGAAAATACTTACCGTTTTTGAACCAAATTAAAGGGAAACCTAAGGAAAAGGACATTTAAAGGGACCACTCTGTCATGCCTGATGAAGGACAAGCCGCCCTCCGAAACGTTGCAACAAGGCAGAGTGAAGCAGGACCAAGTCGGCCTGAATTAAAGATAAATGAATCAACAGCTACAGGACCCGTGGAGTCCAATTTTTTGAACCAGCGCAGAGGTAATGCACCTTTGTGGCTTTTATAAGGTGAAATGTGGAGTTGGGAGGTGTTTTTCACTTTCTGTGGACTCTGAAGGCACATCACAGGACCGTGCACCAGTCTGGCTAACGCTAAGCTACGTAAGTCGTTAGCCAGTACTTTTCCCCTCCTCCTAACCAGCCAGCGCCGTGTGTGTCATTCTGGAGCTTTCCCTGGTGAGTGAGGACATCCTTACCTAGCTGCAACACCTAAACTTAACATCAGTGATTATTGTGACCCACTGGAAATTTAAAATTCTCAAGCAGGAGAAGGCTAAGAAGTGAATTGGATTTTAATCGTCAGACACCCAAATAGGGTGCAGATTGCAAAATTAGCAGATATTATTCTGATTAATGGCCTCAAGCTGAAGAGAACAACAAGAAAACACTTACCTCAAACTAGAAAAAAGGAAAATACTTACCGTTTTTGAACCAAATTAAAGGGAAACCTAAGGAAAAGGACATTTAAAGGGACCACTCTGTCATGCCTGATGAAGGACAAGCCGCCCTCCGAAACGTTGCAACAAGGCAGAGTGAAGCAGGACCAAGTCGGCCTGAATTAAAGATAAATGAATCAACAGCTACAGGACCCGTGGAGTCCAATTTTTTGAACCAGCGCAGAGGTAATGCACCTTTGTGGCTTTTATAAGGTGAAATGTGGAGTTGGGAGGTGTTTTTCACTTTCTGTGGACTCTGAAGGCACATCACAGGACCGTGCACCAGTCTGGCTAACGCTAAGCTACGTAAGTCGTTAGCCAGTACTTTTCCCCTCCTCCTAACCAGCCAGCGCCGTGTGTGTCATTCTGGAGCTTTCCCTGGTGAGTGAGGACATCCTTACCTAGCTGCAACACCTAAACTTAACATCAGTGATTATTGTGACCCACTGGAAATTTAAAATTCTCAAGCAGGAGAAGGCTAAGAAGTGAATTGGATTTTAATCGTCAGACACCCAAATAGGGTGCAGATTGCAAAATTAGCAGATATTATTCTGATTAATGGCCTCAAGCTGAAGAGAACAACAAGAAAACACTTACCTCAAACTAGAAAAAAGGAAAATACTTACCGTTTTTGAACCAAATTAAAGGGAAACCTAAGGAAAAGGACATTTAAAGGGACCACTCTGTCATGCCTGATGAAGGACAAGCCGCCCTCCGAAACGTTGCAACAAGGCAGAGTGAAGCAGGACCAAGTCGGCCTGAATTAAAGATAAATGAATCAACAGCTACAGGACCCGTGGAGTCCAATTTTTTGAACCAGCGCAGAGGTAATGCACCTTTGTGGCTTTTATAAGGTGAAATGTGGAGTTGGGAGGTGTTTTTCACTTTCTGTGGACTCTGAAGGCACATCACAGGACCGTGCACCAGTCTGGCTAACGCTAAGCTACGTAAGTCGTTAGCCAGTACTTTTCCCCTCCTCCTAACCAGCCAGCGCCGTGTGTGTCATTCTGGAGCTTTCCCTGGTGAGTGAGGACATCCTTACCTAGCTGCAACACCTAAACTTAACATCAGTGATTATTGTGACCCACTGGAAATTTAAAATTCTCAAGCAGGAGAAGGCTAAGAAGTGAATTGGATTTTAATCGTCAGACACCCAAATAGGGTGCAGATTGCAAAATTAGCAGATATTATTCTGATTAATGGCCTCAAGCTGAAGAGAACAACAAGAAAACACTTACCTCAAACTAGAAAAAAGGAAAATACTTACCGTTTTTGAACCAAATTAAAGGGAAACCTAAGGAAAAGGACATTTAAAGGGACCACTCTGTCATGCCTGATGAAGGACAAGCCGCCCTCCGAAACGTTGCAACAAGGCAGAGTGAAGCAGGACCAAGTCGGCCTGAATTAAAGATAAATGAATCAACAGCTACAGGACCCGTGGAGTCCAATTTTTTGAACCAGCGCAGAGGTAATGCACCTTTGTGGCTTTTATAAGGTGAAATGTGGAGTTGGGAGGTGTTTTTCACTTTCTGTGGACTCTGAAGGCACATCACAGGACCGTGCACCAGTCTGGCTAACGCTAAGCTACGTAAGTCGTTAGCCAGTACTTTTCCCCTCCTCCTAACCAGCCAGCGCCGTGTGTGTCATTCTGGAGCTTTCCCTGGTGAGTGAGGACATCCTTACCTAGCTGCAACACCTAAACTTAACATCAGTGATTATTGTGACCCACTGGAAATTTAAAATTCTCAAGCAGGAGAAGGCTAAGAAGTGAATTGGATTTTAATCGTCAGACACCCAAATAGGGTGCAGATTGCAAAATTAGCAGATATTATTCTGATTAATGGCCTCAAGCTGAAGAGAACAACAAGAAAACACTTACCTCAAACTAGAAAAAAGGAAAATACTTACCGTTTTTGAACCAAATTAAAGGGAAACCTAAGGAAAAGGACATTTAAAGGGACCACTCTGTCATGCCTGATGAAGGACAAGCCGCCCTCCGAAACGTTGCAACAAGGCAGAGTGAAGCAGGACCAAGTCGGCCTGAATTAAAGATAAATGAATCAACAGCTACAGGACCCGTGGAGTCCAATTTTTTGAACCAGCGCAGAGGTAATGCACCTTTGTGGCTTTTATAAGGTGAAATGTGGAGTTGGGAGGTGTTTTTCACTTTCTGTGGACTCTGAAGGCACATCACAGGACCGTGCACCAGTCTGGCTAACGCTAAGCTACGTAAGTCGTTAGCCAGTACTTTTCCCCTCCTCCTAACCAGCCAGCGCCGTGTGTGTCATTCTGGAGCTTTCCCTGGTGAGTGAGGACATCCTTACCTAGCTGCAACACCTAAACTTAACATCAGTGATTATTGTGACCCACTGGAAATTTAAAATTCTCAAGCAGGAGAAGGCTAAGAAGTGAATTGGATTTTAATCGTCAGACACCCAAATAGGGTGCAGATTGCAAAATTAGCAGATATTATTCTGATTAATGGCCTCAAGCTGAAGAGAACAACAAGAAAACACTTACCTCAAACTAGAAAAAAGGAAAATACTTACCGTTTTTGAACCAAATTAAAGGGAAACCTAAGGAAAAGGACATTTAAAGGGACCACTCTGTCATGCCTGATGAAGGACAAGCCGCCCTCCGAAACGTTGCAACAAGGCAGAGTGAAGCAGGACCAAGTCGGCCTGAATTAAAGATAAATGAATCAACAGCTACAGGACCCGTGGAGTCCAATTTTTTGAACCAGCGCAGAGGTAATGCACCTTTGTGGCTTTTATAAGGTGAAATGTGGAGTTGGGAGGTGTTTTTCACTTTCTGTGGACTCTGAAGGCACATCACAGGACCGTGCACCAGTCTGGCTAACGCTAAGCTACGTAAGTCGTTAGCCAGTACTTTTCCCCTCCTCCTAACCAGCCAGCGCCGTGTGTGTCATTCTGGAGCTTTCCCTGGTGAGTGAGGACATCCTTACCTAGCTGCAACACCTAAACTTAACATCAGTGATTATTGTGACCCACTGGAAATTTAAAATTCTCAAGCAGGAGAAGGCTAAGAAGTGAATTGGATTTTAATCGTCAGACACCCAAATAGGGTGCAGATTGCAAAATTAGCAGATATTATTCTGATTAATGGCCTCAAGCTGAAGAGAACAACAAGAAAACACTTACCTCAAACTAGAAAAAAGGAAAATACTTACCGTTTTTGAACCAAATTAAAGGGAAACCTAAGGAAAAGGACATTTAAAGGGACCACTCTGTCATGCCTGATGAAGGACAAGCCGCCCTCCGAAACGTTGCAACAAGGCAGAGTGAAGCAGGACCAAGTCGGCCTGAATTAAAGATAAATGAATCAACAGCTACAGGACCCGTGGAGTCCAATTTTTTGAACCAGCGCAGAGGTAATGCACCTTTGTGGCTTTTATAAGGTGAAATGTGGAGTTGGGAGGTGTTTTTCACTTTCTGTGGACTCTGAAGGCACATCACAGGACCGTGCACCAGTCTGGCTAACGCTAAGCTACGTAAGTCGTTAGCCAGTACTTTTCCCCTCCTCCTAACCAGCCAGCGCCGTGTGTGTCATTCTGGAGCTTTCCCTGGTGAGTGAGGACATCCTTACCTAGCTGCAACACCTAAACTTAACATCAGTGATTATTGTGACCCACTGGAAATTTAAAATTCTCAAGCAGGAGAAGGCTAAGAAGTGAATTGGATTTTAATCGTCAGACACCCAAATAGGGTGCAGATTGCAAAATTAGCAGATATTATTCTGATTAATGGCCTCAAGCTGAAGAGAACAACAAGAAAACACTTACCTCAAACTAGAAAAAAGGAAAATACTTACCGTTTTTGAACCAAATTAAAGGGAAACCTAAGGAAAAGGACATTTAAAGGGACCACTCTGTCATGCCTGATGAAGGACAAGCCGCCCTCCGAAACGTTGCAACAAGGCAGAGTGAAGCAGGACCAAGTCGGCCTGAATTAAAGATAAATGAATCAACAGCTACAGGACCCGTGGAGTCCAATTTTTTGAACCAGCGCAGAGGTAATGCACCTTTGTGGCTTTTATAAGGTGAAATGTGGAGTTGGGAGGTGTTTTTCACTTTCTGTGGACTCTGAAGGCACATCACAGGACCGTGCACCAGTCTGGCTAACGCTAAGCTACGTAAGTCGTTAGCCAGTACTTTTCCCCTCCTCCTAACCAGCCAGCGCCGTGTGTGTCATTCTGGAGCTTTCCCTGGTGAGTGAGGACATCCTTACCTAGCTGCAACACCTAAACTTAACATCAGTGATTATTGTGACCCACTGGAAATTTAAAATTCTCAAGCAGGAGAAGGCTAAGAAGTGAATTGGATTTTAATCGTCAGACACCCAAATAGGGTGCAGATTGCAAAATTAGCAGATATTATTCTGATTAATGGCCTCAAGCTGAAGAGAACAACAAGAAAACACTTACCTCAAACTAGAAAAAAGGAAAATACTTACCGTTTTTGAACCAAATTAAAGGGAAACCTAAGGAAAAGGACATTTAAAGGGACCACTCTGTCATGCCTGATGAAGGACAAGCCGCCCTCCGAAACGTTGCAACAAGGCAGAGTGAAGCAGGACCAAGTCGGCCTGAATTAAAGATAAATGAATCAACAGCTACAGGACCCGTGGAGTCCAATTTTTTGAACCAGCGCAGAGGTAATGCACCTTTGTGGCTTTTATAAGGTGAAATGTGGAGTTGGGAGGTGTTTTTCACTTTCTGTGGACTCTGAAGGCACATCACAGGACCGTGCACCAGTCTGGCTAACGCTAAGCTACGTAAGTCGTTAGCCAGTACTTTTCCCCTCCTCCTAACCAGCCAGCGCCGTGTGTGTCATTCTGGAGCTTTCCCTGGTGAGTGAGGACATCCTTACCTAGCTGCAACACCTAAACTTAACATCAGTGATTATTGTGACCCACTGGAAATTTAAAATTCTCAAGCAGGAGAAGGCTAAGAAGTGAATTGGATTTTAATCGTCAGACACCCAAATAGGGTGCAGATTGCAAAATTAGCAGATATTATTCTGATTAATGGCCTCAAGCTGAAGAGAACAACAAGAAAACACTTACCTCAAACTAGAAAAAAGGAAAATACTTACCGTTTTTGAACCAAATTAAAGGGAAACCTAAGGAAAAGGACATTTAAAGGGACCACTCTGTCATGCCTGATGAAGGACAAGCCGCCCTCCGAAACGTTGCAACAAGGCAGAGTGAAGCAGGACCAAGTCGGCCTGAATTAAAGATAAATGAATCAACAGCTACAGGACCCGTGGAGTCCAATTTTTTGAACCAGCGCAGAGGTAATGCACCTTTGTGGCTTTTATAAGGTGAAATGTGGAGTTGGGAGGTGTTTTTCACTTTCTGTGGACTCTGAAGGCACATCACAGGACCGTGCACCAGTCTGGCTAACGCTAAGCTACGTAAGTCGTTAGCCAGTACTTTTCCCCTCCTCCTAACCAGCCAGCGCCGTGTGTGTCATTCTGGAGCTTTCCCTGGTGAGTGAGGACATCCTTACCTAGCTGCAACACCTAAACTTAACATCAGTGATTATTGTGACCCACTGGAAATTTAAAATTCTCAAGCAGGAGAAGGCTAAGAAGTGAATTGGATTTTAATCGTCAGACACCCAAATAGGGTGCAGATTGCAAAATTAGCAGATATTATTCTGATTAATGGCCTCAAGCTGAAGAGAACAACAAGAAAACACTTACCTCAAACTAGAAAAAAGGAAAATACTTACCGTTTTTGAACCAAATTAAAGGGAAACCTAAGGAAAAGGACATTTAAAGGGACCACTCTGTCATGCCTGATGAAGGACAAGCCGCCCTCCGAAACGTTGCAACAAGGCAGAGTGAAGCAGGACCAAGTCGGCCTGAATTAAAGATAAATGAATCAACAGCTACAGGACCCGTGGAGTCCAATTTTTTGAACCAGCGCAGAGGTAATGCACCTTTGTGGCTTTTATAAGGTGAAATGTGGAGTTGGGAGGTGTTTTTCACTTTCTGTGGACTCTGAAGGCACATCACAGGACCGTGCACCAGTCTGGCTAACGCTAAGCTACGTAAGTCGTTAGCCAGTACTTTTCCCCTCCTCCTAACCAGCCAGCGCCGTGTGTGTCATTCTGGAGCTTTCCCTGGTGAGTGAGGACATCCTTACCTAGCTGCAACACCTAAACTTAACATCAGTGATTATTGTGACCCACTGGAAATTTAAAATTCTCAAGCAGGAGAAGGCTAAGAAGTGAATTGGATTTTAATCGTCAGACACCCAAATAGGGTGCAGATTGCAAAATTAGCAGATATTATTCTGATTAATGGCCTCAAGCTGAAGAGAACAACAAGAAAACACTTACCTCAAACTAGAAAAAAGGAAAATACTTACCGTTTTTGAACCAAATTAAAGGGAAACCTAAGGAAAAGGACATTTAAAGGGACCACTCTGTCATGCCTGATGAAGGACAAGCCGCCCTCCGAAACGTTGCAACAAGGCAGAGTGAAGCAGGACCAAGTCGGCCTGAATTAAAGATAAATGAATCAACAGCTACAGGACCCGTGGAGTCCAATTTTTTGAACCAGCGCAGAGGTAATGCACCTTTGTGGCTTTTATAAGGTGAAATGTGGAGTTGGGAGGTGTTTTTCACTTTCTGTGGACTCTGAAGGCACATCACAGGACCGTGCACCAGTCTGGCTAACGCTAAGCTACGTAAGTCGTTAGCCAGTACTTTTCCCCTCCTCCTAACCAGCCAGCGCCGTGTGTGTCATTCTGGAGCTTTCCCTGGTGAGTGAGGACATCCTTACCTAGCTGCAACACCTAAACTTAACATCAGTGATTATTGTGACCCACTGGAAATTTAAAATTCTCAAGCAGGAGAAGGCTAAGAAGTGAATTGGATTTTAATCGTCAGACACCCAAATAGGGTGCAGATTGCAAAATTAGCAGATATTATTCTGATTAATGGCCTCAAGCTGAAGAGAACAACAAGAAAACACTTACCTCAAACTAGAAAAAAGGAAAATACTTACCGTTTTTGAACCAAATTAAAGGGAAACCTAAGGAAAAGGACATTTAAAGGGACCACTCTGTCATGCCTGATGAAGGACAAGCCGCCCTCCGAAACGTTGCAACAAGGCAGAGTGAAGCAGGACCAAGTCGGCCTGAATTAAAGATAAATGAATCAACAGCTACAGGACCCGTGGAGTCCAATTTTTTGAACCAGCGCAGAGGTAATGCACCTTTGTGGCTTTTATAAGGTGAAATGTGGAGTTGGGAGGTGTTTTTCACTTTCTGTGGACTCTGAAGGCACATCACAGGACCGTGCACCAGTCTGGCTAACGCTAAGCTACGTAAGTCGTTAGCCAGTACTTTTCCCCTCCTCCTAACCAGCCAGCGCCGTGTGTGTCATTCTGGAGCTTTCCCTGGTGAGTGAGGACATCCTTACCTAGCTGCAACACCTAAACTTAACATCAGTGATTATTGTGACCCACTGGAAATTTAAAATTCTCAAGCAGGAGAAGGCTAAGAAGTGAATTGGATTTTAATCGTCAGACACCCAAATAGGGTGCAGATTGCAAAATTAGCAGATATTATTCTGATTAATGGCCTCAAGCTGAAGAGAACAACAAGAAAACACTTACCTCAAACTAGAAAAAAGGAAAATACTTACCGTTTTTGAACCAAATTAAAGGGAAACCTAAGGAAAAGGACATTTAAAGGGACCACTCTGTCATGCCTGATGAAGGACAAGCCGCCCTCCGAAACGTTGCAACAAGGCAGAGTGAAGCAGGACCAAGTCGGCCTGAATTAAAGATAAATGAATCAACAGCTACAGGACCCGTGGAGTCCAATTTTTTGAACCAGCGCAGAGGTAATGCACCTTTGTGGCTTTTATAAGGTGAAATGTGGAGTTGGGAGGTGTTTTTCACTTTCTGTGGACTCTGAAGGCACATCACAGGACCGTGCACCAGTCTGGCTAACGCTAAGCTACGTAAGTCGTTAGCCAGTACTTTTCCCCTCCTCCTAACCAGCCAGCGCCGTGTGTGTCATTCTGGAGCTTTCCCTGGTGAGTGAGGACATCCTTACCTAGCTGCAACACCTAAACTTAACATCAGTGATTATTGTGACCCACTGGAAATTTAAAATTCTCAAGCAGGAGAAGGCTAAGAAGTGAATTGGATTTTAATCGTCAGACACCCAAATAGGGTGCAGATTGCAAAATTAGCAGATATTATTCTGATTAATGGCCTCAAGCTGAAGAGAACAACAAGAAAACACTTACCTCAAACTAGAAAAAAGGAAAATACTTACCGTTTTTGAACCAAATTAAAGGGAAACCTAAGGAAAAGGACATTTAAAGGGACCACTCTGTCATGCCTGATGAAGGACAAGCCGCCCTCCGAAACGTTGCAACAAGGCAGAGTGAAGCAGGACCAAGTCGGCCTGAATTAAAGATAAATGAATCAACAGCTACAGGACCCGTGGAGTCCAATTTTTTGAACCAGCGCAGAGGTAATGCACCTTTGTGGCTTTTATAAGGTGAAATGTGGAGTTGGGAGGTGTTTTTCACTTTCTGGACTCTGAAGGCACATCACAGGACCGTGCACCAGTCTGGCTAACGCTAAGCTACGTAAGTCGTTAGCCAGTACTTTTCCCCTCCTCCTAACCAGCCAGCGCCGTGTGTGTCATTCTGGAGCTTTCCCTGGTGAGTGAGGACATCCTTACCTAGCTGCAACACCTAAACTTAACATCAGTGATTATTGTGACCCACTGGAAATTTAAAATTCTCAAGCAGGAGAAGGCTAAGAAGTGAATTGGATTTTAATCGTCAGACACCCAAATAGGGTGCAGATTGCAAAATTAGCAGATATTATTCTGATTAATGGCCTCAAGCTGAAGAGAACAACAAGAAAACACTTACCTCAAACTAGAAAAAAGGAAAATACTTACCGTTTTTGAACCAAATTAAAGGGAAACCTAAGGAAAAGGACATTTAAAGGGACCACTCTGTCATGCCTGATGAAGGACAAGCCGCCCTCCGAAACGTTGCAACAAGGCAGAGTGAAGCAGGACCAAGTCGGCCTGAATTAAAGATAAATGAATCAACAGCTACAGGACCCGTGGAGTCCAATTTTTTGAACCAGCGCAGAGGTAATGCACCTTTGTGGCTTTTATAAGGTGAAATGTGGAGTTGGGAGGTGTTTTTCACTTTCTGTGGACTCTGAAGGCACATCACAGGACCGTGCACCAGTCTGGCTAACGCTAAGCTACGTAAGTCGTTAGCCAGTACTTTTCCCCTCCTCCTAACCAGCCAGCGCCGTGTGTGTCATTCTGGAGCTTTCCCTGGTGAGTGAGGACATCCTTACCTAGCTGCAACACCTAAACTTAACATCAGTGATTATTGTGACCCACTGGAAATTTAAAATTCTCAAGCAGGAGAAGGCTAAGAAGTGAATTGGATTTTAATCGTCAGACACCCAAATAGGGTGCAGATTGCAAAATTAGCAGATATTATTCTGATTAATGGCCTCAAGCTGAAGAGAACAACAAGAAAACACTTACCTCAAACTAGAAAAAAGGAAAATACTTACCGTTTTTGAACCAAATTAAAGGGAAACCTAAGGAAAAGGACATTTAAAGGGACCACTCTGTCATGCCTGATGAAGGACAAGCCGCCCTCCGAAACGTTGCAACAAGGCAGAGTGAAGCAGGACCAAGTCGGCCTGAATTAAAGATAAATGAATCAACAGCTACAGGACCCGTGGAGTCCAATTTTTTGAACCAGCGCAGAGGTAATGCACCTTTGTGGCTTTTATAAGGTGAAATGTGGAGTTGGGAGGTGTTTTTCACTTTCTGTGGACTCTGAAGGCACATCACAGGACCGTGCACCAGTCTGGCTAACGCTAAGCTACGTAAGTCGTTAGCCAGTACTTTTCCCCTCCTCCTAACCAGCCAGCGCCGTGTGTGTCATTCTGGAGCTTTCCCTGGTGAGTGAGGACATCCTTACCTAGCTGCAACACCTAAACTTAACATCAGTGATTATTGTGACCCACTGGAAATTTAAAATTCTCAAGCAGGAGAAGGCTAAGAAGTGAATTGGATTTTAATCGTCAGACACCCAAATAGGGTGCAGATTGCAAAATTAGCAGATATTATTCTGATTAATGGCCTCAAGCTGAAGAGAACAACAAGAAAACACTTACCTCAAACTAGAAAAAAGGAAAATACTTACCGTTTTTGAACCAAATTAAAGGGAAACCTAAGGAAAAGGACATTTAAAGGGACCACTCTGTCATGCCTGATGAAGGACAAGCCGCCCTCCGAAACGTTGCAACAAGGCAGAGTGAAGCAGGACCAAGTCGGCCTGAATTAAAGATAAATGAATCAACAGCTACAGGACCCGTGGAGTCCAATTTTTTGAACCAGCGCAGAGGTAATGCACCTTTGTGGCTTTTATAAGGTGAAATGTGGAGTTGGGAGGTGTTTTTCACTTTCTGGGACTCTGAAGGCACATCACAGGACCGTGCACCAGTCTGGCTAACGCTAAGCTACGTAAGTCGTTAGCCAGTACTTTTCCCCTCCTCCTAACCAGCCAGCGCCGTGTGTGTCATTCTGGAGCTTTCCCTGGTGAGTGAGGACATCCTTACCTAGCTGCAACACCTAAACTTAACATCAGTGATTATTGTGACCCACTGGAAATTTAAAATTCTCAAGCAGGAGAAGGCTAAGAAGTGAATTGGATTTTAATCGTCAGACACCCAAATAGGGTGCAGATTGCAAAATTAGCAGATATTATTCTGATTAATGGCCTCAAGCTGAAGAGAACAACAAGAAAACACTTACCTCAAACTAGAAAAAAGGAAAATACTTACCGTTTTTGAACCAAATTAAAGGGAAACCTAAGGAAAAGGACATTTAAAGGGACCACTCTGTCATGCCTGATGAAGGACAAGCCGCCCTCCGAAACGTTGCAACAAGGCAGAGTGAAGCAGGACCAAGTCGGCCTGAATTAAAGATAAATGAATCAACAGCTACAGGACCCGTGGAGTCCAATTTTTTGAACCAGCGCAGAGGTAATGCACCTTTGTGGCTTTTATAAGGTGAAATGTGGAGTTGGGAGGTGTTTTTCACTTTCTGTGGACTCTGAAGGCACATCACAGGACCGTGCACCAGTCTGGCTAACGCTAAGCTACGTAAGTCGTTAGCCAGTACTTTTCCCCTCCTCCTAACCAGCCAGCGCCGTGTGTGTCATTCTGGAGCTTTCCCTGGTGAGTGAGGACATCCTTACCTAGCTGCAACACCTAAACTTAACATCAGTGATTATTGTGACCCACTGGAAATTTAAAATTCTCAAGCAGGAGAAGGCTAAGAAGTGAATTGGATTTTAATCGTCAGACACCCAAATAGGGTGCAGATTGCAAAATTAGCAGATATTATTCTGATTAATGGCCTCAAGCTGAAGAGAACAACAAGAAAACACTTACCTCAAACTAGAAAAAAGGAAAATACTTACCGTTTTTGAACCAAATTAAAGGGAAACCTAAGGAAAAGGACATTTAAAGGGACCACTCTGTCATGCCTGATGAAGGACAAGCCGCCCTCCGAAACGTTGCAACAAGGCAGAGTGAAGCAGGACCAAGTCGGCCTGAATTAAAGATAAATGAATCAACAGCTACAGGACCCGTGGAGTCCAATTTTTTGAACCAGCGCAGAGGTAATGCACCTTTGTGGCTTTTATAAGGTGAAATGTGGAGTTGGGAGGTGTTTTTCACTTTCTGGGGACTCTGAAGGCACATCACAGGACCGTGCACCAGTCTGGCTAACGCTAAGCTACGTAAGTCGTTAGCCAGTACTTTTCCCCTCCTCCTAACCAGCCAGCGCCGTGTGTGTCATTCTGGAGCTTTCCCTGGTGAGTGAGGACATCCTTACCTAGCTGCAACACCTAAACTTAACATCAGTGATTATTGTGACCCACTGGAAATTTAAAATTCTCAAGCAGGAGAAGGCTAAGAAGTGAATTGGATTTTAATCGTCAGACACCCAAATAGGGTGCAGATTGCAAAATTAGCAGATATTATTCTGATTAATGGCCTCAAGCTGAAGAGAACAACAAGAAAACACTTACCTCAAACTAGAAAAAAGGAAAATACTTACCGTTTTTGAACCAAATTAAAGGGAAACCTAAGGAAAAGGACATTTAAAGGGACCACTCTGTCATGCCTGATGAAGGACAAGCCGCCCTCCGAAACGTTGCAACAAGGCAGAGTGAAGCAGGACCAAGTCGGCCTGAATTAAAGATAAATGAATCAACAGCTACAGGACCCGTGGAGTCCAATTTTTTGAACCAGCGCAGAGGTAATGCACCTTTGTGGCTTTTATAAGGTGAAATGTGGAGTTGGGAGGTGTTTTTCACTTTCTGGGACTCTGAAGGCACATCACAGGACCGTGCACCAGTCTGGCTAACGCTAAGCTACGTAAGTCGTTAGCCAGTACTTTTCCCCTCCTCCTAACCAGCCAGCGCCGTGTGTGTCATTCTGGAGCTTTCCCTGGTGAGTGAGGACATCCTTACCTAGCTGCAACACCTAAACTTAACATCAGTGATTATTGTGACCCACTGGAAATTTAAAATTCTCAAGCAGGAGAAGGCTAAGAAGTGAATTGGATTTTAATCGTCAGACACCCAAATAGGGTGCAGATTGCAAAATTAGCAGATATTATTCTGATTAATGGCCTCAAGCTGAAGAGAACAACAAGAAAACACTTACCTCAAACTAGAAAAAAGGAAAATACTTACCGTTTTTGAACCAAATTAAAGGGAAACCTAAGGAAAAGGACATTTAAAGGGACCACTCTGTCATGCCTGATGAAGGACAAGCCGCCCTCCGAAACGTTGCAACAAGGCAGAGTGAAGCAGGACCAAGTCGGCCTGAATTAAAGATAAATGAATCAACAGCTACAGGACCCGTGGAGTCCAATTTTTTGAACCAGCGCAGAGGTAATGCACCTTTGTGGCTTTTATAAGGTGAAATGTGGAGTTGGGAGGTGTTTTTCACTTTCTGTGGACTCTGAAGGCACATCACAGGACCGTGCACCAGTCTGGCTAACGCTAAGCTACGTAAGTCGTTAGCCAGTACTTTTCCCCTCCTCCTAACCAGCCAGCGCCGTGTGTGTCATTCTGGAGCTTTCCCTGGTGAGTGAGGACATCCTTACCTAGCTGCAACACCTAAACTTAACATCAGTGATTATTGTGACCCACTGGAAATTTAAAATTCTCAAGCAGGAGAAGGCTAAGAAGTGAATTGGATTTTAATCGTCAGACACCCAAATAGGGTGCAGATTGCAAAATTAGCAGATATTATTCTGATTAATGGCCTCAAGCTGAAGAGAACAACAAGAAAACACTTACCTCAAACTAGAAAAAAGGAAAATACTTACCGTTTTTGAACCAAATTAAAGGGAAACCTAAGGAAAAGGACATTTAAAGGGACCACTCTGTCATGCCTGATGAAGGACAAGCCGCCCTCCGAAACGTTGCAACAAGGCAGAGTGAAGCAGGACCAAGTCGGCCTGAATTAAAGATAAATGAATCAACAGCTACAGGACCCGTGGAGTCCAATTTTTTGAACCAGCGCAGAGGTAATGCACCTTTGTGGCTTTTATAAGGTGAAATGTGGAGTTGGGAGGTGTTTTTCACTTTCTGGGACTCTGAAGGCACATCACAGGACCGTGCACCAGTCTGGCTAACGCTAAGCTACGTAAGTCGTTAGCCAGTACTTTTCCCCTCCTCCTAACCAGCCAGCGCCGTGTGTGTCATTCTGGAGCTTTCCCTGGTGAGTGAGGACATCCTTACCTAGCTGCAACACCTAAACTTAACATCAGTGATTATTGTGACCCACTGGAAATTTAAAATTCTCAAGCAGGAGAAGGCTAAGAAGTGAATTGGATTTTAATCGTCAGACACCCAAATAGGGTGCAGATTGCAAAATTAGCAGATATTATTCTGATTAATGGCCTCAAGCTGAAGAGAACAACAAGAAAACACTTACCTCAAACTAGAAAAAAGGAAAATACTTACCGTTTTTGAACCAAATTAAAGGGAAACCTAAGGAAAAGGACATTTAAAGGGACCACTCTGTCATGCCTGATGAAGGACAAGCCGCCCTCCGAAACGTTGCAACAAGGCAGAGTGAAGCAGGACCAAGTCGGCCTGAATTAAAGATAAATGAATCAACAGCTACAGGACCCGTGGAGTCCAATTTTTTGAACCAGCGCAGAGGTAATGCACCTTTGTGGCTTTTATAAGGTGAAATGTGGAGTTGGGAGGTGTTTTTCACTTTCTGGGACTCTGAAGGCACATCACAGGACCGTGCACCAGTCTGGCTAACGCTAAGCTACGTAAGTCGTTAGCCAGTACTTTTCCCCTCCTCCTAACCAGCCAGCGCCGTGTGTGTCATTCTGGAGCTTTCCCTGGTGAGTGAGGACATCCTTACCTAGCTGCAACACCTAAACTTAACATCAGTGATTATTGTGACCCACTGGAAATTTAAAATTCTCAAGCAGGAGAAGGCTAAGAAGTGAATTGGATTTTAATCGTCAGACACCCAAATAGGGTGCAGATTGCAAAATTAGCAGATATTATTCTGATTAATGGCCTCAAGCTGAAGAGAACAACAAGAAAACACTTACCTCAAACTAGAAAAAAGGAAAATACTTACCGTTTTTGAACCAAATTAAAGGGAAACCTAAGGAAAAGGACATTTAAAGGGACCACTCTGTCATGCCTGATGAAGGACAAGCCGCCCTCCGAAACGTTGCAACAAGGCAGAGTGAAGCAGGACCAAGTCGGCCTGAATTAAAGATAAATGAATCAACAGCTACAGGACCCGTGGAGTCCAATTTTTTGAACCAGCGCAGAGGTAATGCACCTTTGTGGCTTTTATAAGGTGAAATGTGGAGTTGGGAGGTGTTTTTCACTTTCTGGGACTCTGAAGGCACATCACAGGACCGTGCACCAGTCTGGCTAACGCTAAGCTACGTAAGTCGTTAGCCAGTACTTTTCCCCTCCTCCTAACCAGCCAGCGCCGTGTGTGTCATTCTGGAGCTTTCCCTGGTGAGTGAGGACATCCTTACCTAGCTGCAACACCTAAACTTAACATCAGTGATTATTGTGACCCACTGGAAATTTAAAATTCTCAAGCAGGAGAAGGCTAAGAAGTGAATTGGATTTTAATCGTCAGACACCCAAATAGGGTGCAGATTGCAAAATTAGCAGATATTATTCTGATTAATGGCCTCAAGCTGAAGAGAACAACAAGAAAACACTTACCTCAAACTAGAAAAAAGGAAAATACTTACCGTTTTTGAACCAAATTAAAGGGAAACCTAAGGAAAAGGACATTTAAAGGGACCACTCTGTCATGCCTGATGAAGGACAAGCCGCCCTCCGAAACGTTGCAACAAGGCAGAGTGAAGCAGGACCAAGTCGGCCTGAATTAAAGATAAATGAATCAACAGCTACAGGACCCGTGGAGTCCAATTTTTTGAACCAGCGCAGAGGTAATGCACCTTTGTGGCTTTTATAAGGTGAAATGTGGAGTTGGGAGGTGTTTTTCACTTTCTGGGACTCTGAAGGCACATCACAGGACCGTGCACCAGTCTGGCTAACGCTAAGCTACGTAAGTCGTTAGCCAGTACTTTTCCCCTCCTCCTAACCAGCCAGCGCCGTGTGTGTCATTCTGGAGCTTTCCCTGGTGAGTGAGGACATCCTTACCTAGCTGCAACACCTAAACTTAACATCAGTGATTATTGTGACCCACTGGAAATTTAAAATTCTCAAGCAGGAGAAGGCTAAGAAGTGAATTGGATTTTAATCGTCAGACACCCAAATAGGGTGCAGATTGCAAAATTAGCAGATATTATTCTGATTAATGGCCTCAAGCTGAAGAGAACAACAAGAAAACACTTACCTCAAACTAGAAAAAAGGAAAATACTTACCGTTTTTGAACCAAATTAAAGGGAAACCTAAGGAAAAGGACATTTAAAGGGACCACTCTGTCATGCCTGATGAAGGACAAGCCGCCCTCCGAAACGTTGCAACAAGGCAGAGTGAAGCAGGACCAAGTCGGCCTGAATTAAAGATAAATGAATCAACAGCTACAGGACCCGTGGAGTCCAATTTTTTGAACCAGCGCAGAGGTAATGCACCTTTGTGGCTTTTATAAGGTGAAATGTGGAGTTGGGAGGTGTTTTTCACTTTCTGGGACTCTGAAGGCACATCACAGGACCGTGCACCAGTCTGGCTAACGCTAAGCTACGTAAGTCGTTAGCCAGTACTTTTCCCCTCCTCCTAACCAGCCAGCGCCGTGTGTGTCATTCTGGAGCTTTCCCTGGTGAGTGAGGACATCCTTACCTAGCTGCAACACCTAAACTTAACATCAGTGATTATTGTGACCCACTGGAAATTTAAAATTCTCAAGCAGGAGAAGGCTAAGAAGTGAATTGGATTTTAATCGTCAGACACCCAAATAGGGTGCAGATTGCAAAATTAGCAGATATTATTCTGATTAATGGCCTCAAGCTGAAGAGAACAACAAGAAAACACTTACCTCAAACTAGAAAAAAGGAAAATACTTACCGTTTTTGAACCAAATTAAAGGGAAACCTAAGGAAAAGGACATTTAAAGGGACCACTCTGTCATGCCTGATGAAGGACAAGCCGCCCTCCGAAACGTTGCAACAAGGCAGAGTGAAGCAGGACCAAGTCGGCCTGAATTAAAGATAAATGAATCAACAGCTACAGGACCCGTGGAGTCCAATTTTTTGAACCAGCGCAGAGGTAATGCACCTTTGTGGCTTTTATAAGGTGAAATGTGGAGTTGGGAGGTGTTTTTCACTTTCTGTGGACTCTGAAGGCACATCACAGGACCGTGCACCAGTCTGGCTAACGCTAAGCTACGTAAGTCGTTAGCCAGTACTTTTCCCCTCCTCCTAACCAGCCAGCGCCGTGTGTGTCATTCTGGAGCTTTCCCTGGTGAGTGAGGACATCCTTACCTAGCTGCAACACCTAAACTTAACATCAGTGATTATTGTGACCCACTGGAAATTTAAAATTCTCAAGCAGGAGAAGGCTAAGAAGTGAATTGGATTTTAATCGTCAGACACCCAAATAGGGTGCAGATTGCAAAATTAGCAGATATTATTCTGATTAATGGCCTCAAGCTGAAGAGAACAACAAGAAAACACTTACCTCAAACTAGAAAAAAGGAAAATACTTACCGTTTTTGAACCAAATTAAAGGGAAACCTAAGGAAAAGGACATTTAAAGGGACCACTCTGTCATGCCTGATGAAGGACAAGCCGCCCTCCGAAACGTTGCAACAAGGCAGAGTGAAGCAGGACCAAGTCGGCCTGAATTAAAGATAAATGAATCAACAGCTACAGGACCCGTGGAGTCCAATTTTTTGAACCAGCGCAGAGGTAATGCACCTTTGTGGCTTTTATAAGGTGAAATGTGGAGTTGGGAGGTGTTTTTCACTTTCTGGGGACTCTGAAGGCACATCACAGGACCGTGCACCAGTCTGGCTAACGCTAAGCTACGTAAGTCGTTAGCCAGTACTTTTCCCCTCCTCCTAACCAGCCAGCGCCGTGTGTGTCATTCTGGAGCTTTCCCTGGTGAGTGAGGACATCCTTACCTAGCTGCAACACCTAAACTTAACATCAGTGATTATTGTGACCACTGGAAATTTAAAATTCTCAAGCAGGAGAAGGCTAAGAAGTGAATTGGATTTTAATCGTCAGACACCCAAATAGGGTGCAGATTGCAAAATTAGCAGATATTATTCTGATTAATGGCCTCAAGCTGAAGAGAACAACAAGAAAACACTTACCTCAAACTAGAAAAAAGGAAAATACTTACCGTTTTTGAACCAAATTAAAGGGAAACCTAAGGAAAAGGACATTTAAAGGGACCACTCTGTCATGCCTGATGAAGGACAAGCCGCCCTCCGAAACGTTGCAACAAGGCAGAGTGAAGCAGGACCAAGTCGGCCTGAATTAAAGATAAATGAATCAACAGCTACAGGACCGTGGAGTCCAATTTTTTGAACCAGCGCAGAGGTAATGCACCTTTGTGGCTTTTATAAGGTGAAATGTGGAGTTGGGAGGTGTTTTTCACTTTCTGGGACTCTGAAGGCACATCACAGGACCGTGCACCAGTCTGGCTAACGCTAAGCTACGTAAGTCGTTAGCCAGTACTTTTCCCCTCCTCCTAACCAGCCAGCGCCGTGTGTGTCATTCTGGAGCTTTCCCTGGTGAGTGAGGACATCCTTACCTAGCTGCAACACCTAAACTTAACATCAGTGATTATTGTGACCCACTGGAAATTTAAAATTCTCAAGCAGGAGAAGGCTAAGAAGTGAATTGGATTTTAATCGTCAGACACCCAAATAGGGTGCAGATTGCAAAATTAGCAGATATTATTCTGATTAATGGCCTCAAGCTGAAGAGAACAACAAGAAAACACTTACCTCAACTAGAAAAAAGGAAAATACTTACCGTTTTTGAACCAAATTAAAGGGAAACCTAAGGAAAAGGACATTTAAAGGGACCACTCTGTCATGCCTGATGAAGGACAAGCGCCCTCCGAAACGTTGCAACAAGGCAGAGTGAAGCAGGACCAAGTCGGCCTGAATTAAAGATAAATGAATCAACAGCTACAGGACCCGTGGAGTCCAATTTTTTGAACCAGCGCAGAGGTAATGCACCTTTGTGGCTTTTATAAGGTGAAATGTGGAGTTGGGAGGTGTTTTTCACTTTCTGGGACTCTGAAGGCACATCACAGGACCGTGCACCAGTCTGGCTAACGCTAAGCTACGTAAGTCGTTAGCCAGTACTTTTCCCCTCTCCTAACCAGCCAGCGCCGTGTGTGTCATTCTGGAGCTTTCCCTGGTGAGTGAGGACATCCTTACCTAGCTGCAACACCTAAACTTAACATCAGTGATTATTGTGACCCACTGGAAATTTAAAATTCTCAAGCAGGAGAAGGCTAAGAAGTGAATTGGATTTTAATCGTCAGACACCCAAATAGGGTGCAGATTGCAAAATTAGCAGATATTATTCTGATTAATGGCCTCAAGCTGAAGAGAACAACAAGAAAACACTTACCTCAAACTAGAAAAAGGAAAATACTTACCGTTTTTGAACCAAATTAAAGGGAAACCTAAGGAAAAGGACATTTAAAGGGACCACTCTGTCATGCTGATGAAGGACAAGCCGCCCTCCGAAACGTTGCAACAAGGCAGAGTGAAGCAGGACCAAGTCGGCCTGAATTAAAGATAAATGAATCAACAGCTACAGGACCCGTGGAGTCCAATTTTTGAACCAGCGCAGAGGTAATGCACCTTTGTGGCTTTATAAGGTGAAATGTGGAGTTGGGAGGTGTTTTCACTTTCTGGGACTCTGAAGGCACATCACAGGACCGTGCACCAGTCTGGCTAACGCTAAGCTACGTAAGTCGTTAGCCAGTACTTTTCCCTCCTCCTAACCAGCCAGCGCCGTGTGTGTCATTCTGGAGCTTCCCTGGTGAGTGAGGACATCCTTACCTAGCTGCAACACCTAAACTTAACATCAGTGAGATTGTGACCCACTGGAAATTTAAAATTCTCAAGCAGGAGAAGGCTAAGAAGTGAATTGGATTTTAATCGTCAGACACCCAAATAGGGTGCAGATTGCAAAATTAGCAGATATTATTCTGATTAATGGCCTCAAGCTGAAGAGAACAACAAGAAAACACTTACCTCAAACTAGAAAAAAAGGAAAATACTTACCGTTTTTGAACCAAATTAAAGGGAAACCTAAGGAAAAGGACATTTAAAGGGACCACTCTGTCATGCCTGATGAAGGACAAGCCGCCCTCCGAAACGTTGCAACAAGGCAGAGTGAAGCAGGACCAAGTCGGCTGAATTAAAGATAAGAATCAACAGCTACAGGACCCGTGGAGTCCAATTTTTGAACCAGCGCAGAGGTAATGCACCTTTGTGGCTTTTATAAGGTGAAATGTGGAGTTGGGAGGTGTTTTCACTTTCTGGGACTCTGAAGGCACATCACAGGACCGTGCACCAGTCTGGCTAACGCTAAGCTACGTAAGTCGTTAGCCAGTACTTTTCCCCTCCTCCTAACCAGCCAGCGCCGTGTGTGTCATTCTGGAGCTTTCCCTGGTGAGTGAGGACATCCTTACCTAGCTGCAACACCTAAACTTAACATCAGTGATTATTGTGACCCACTGGAAATTTAAAATCTCAAGCAGGAGAAGGCTAAGAAGTGAATTGGATTTTAATCGTCAGACACCCAAATAGGGTGCAGATTGCAAAATTAGCAGATATTATTCTGATTAATGGCCTCAAGCTGAAGAGAACAACAAGAAAACACTTACCTCAAACTAGAAAAAAGGAAAATACTTACCGTTTTTGAACCAAATTAAAGGGAAACCTAAGGAAAAGGACATTTAAAGGGACCACTCTGTCATGCCTGATGAAGGACAAGGCCCTCCGAAACGTTGCAACAAGGCAGAGTGAAGCAGGACCAAGTCGGCCTGAATTAAAGAT
>NW_024041894.1:0-28566 GCF_014851395.1 Micropterus salmoides | reverse complement strand
AATGAAAATAACTCAACAATACGTAAGTATCACACTGTTGAATCTGTGTGCGTGAGTCGCGTGTGAATCAGTTTGCATTTCTGTGTGGACTTTTGAGGCTCAAAGGCAACAATCACTCTGCTTACTATAGGCTATATAGCACTATTTTTTATTTGAGTATCTGAAATATTATCACATTTGATAGATGCAAACACAGGTGTGCAACTCTACACCTGTCTGTGGTGACGCAATCAACACAAGGAGGTGCAGCTTCTTGGGCTCCAGCCCTATATGTTTTCTAGAAATCCCAGATTCTTTCAGGTTTTTAAAATAACTTCAGCATCGTTGAATTTCCCCACAGGCTCTCTTGACTAGAACAGCAAAACCAATGAAAAGCAAAAGTTCTATTGTTGGGGAAATCTTGCAATCTAGCCTTAATAGTCATAGGGTGTTGTTGTCTTGTGTGTGTATGTTTAATTCACTGGTATCACCTCAGTGAGCAAGCTTGCTAGCTGACGAGCTAACCAGCTACGGACTACGGAAATTAAGTTTTTCCTGAGGAGGAAACCTCGGCCACTATCCACAGAAAGAGGTTCAGCAGCAGCAGCCAGTGGACCGTGGATAGATCAGGTGTGTGAATCTGCAGCTGTTACACTAGGCTAGTAGCATTGAGTTGGTAAGATAGTTAGGCCTAATAGTTATTGCTGGCTAGCTAGCTAATGTTATCTGTGGTTAGCTCACTAGTACAGATAAGTACATGATACCGAAGGTCCGAAGATTGTTTAGGGTTAGGGTTAATGTTAGCACACATAATAGCACACGACATCAGTCATTTTAATATTGTTCATCTTTGCTGGATTGATTTTGTTCTTGTTGCCTTGTGTTGTCTTGTTTTGCGCTGTAAGAAGTTTTGAAAAGTGAAAATTTTACTGTTGTTCATTTTCCCATTTACAGAATATAAACCTTTTTGCAGCATTTTGACTGTCATGGAGGGAAACACACAGGTGTAACTCATGGCATTAACAAGGGCTCTGCTCCATTTAGGTGTGCCTGTAAGCAGTGAGCCAGCACAGCAGGGATACTGCAACACTTCATTTAGAGTGCACACATTATTAACGGTATTAGTTACACCTGTGAAAATCTCCGAATATGTACAAGTTCCAAAATTAAAGCATTAAGCTGCCTATCTATCCAGAAAAATACTATTTTTACAACTATAGCTGCAAGCTGTCAGTCGTCTTCACAAACGTGAAAGAGCCTGTCAGGCTGGATCACAGTAAGGCTGACGAGCTGCTGGTGAATATGAGCTGGAATAATAGTGAAGCCTACCTGTGGTTGCCAATCAACAGGTGAGACACCTCTGCAATCACTTGAAGCAGCCAATCACACACAGCACTGCCTGCAAGTCATCAGCCGCACACAAAGACACACTCCAAGCAACTGAGGCAGGAATACAGCATCGGCAGTGCTGTAAACATGCAAAATAAACAAAGATACCACACACTGCTGTAACAGCTATAAATGTAGACAAATAAGATGGGTTTTATTTTTTCATTAAACATTTGTAAAGCAACTACAATTTTATGAATGTATATTTAGCCACACACAACACACAGTGTTGACTGCACATTGTCCTGACTGGAGTCATACATATGGAACAGTATTTCAATGCATACTGATTGTGTTCTTTCCTCTGGGAACAGAATGAGTTCAGGGTAGTGCTGTAGATATAGGAAATCAATATGAGTGAGACATTGCTTCATGCTGATGCATTAGAAAGGTCTCCATTAAATACTGTACAAAACTGTACAGTTCTTGATGTGCTCCTTACATCTCATGATATTTTATTGTATTTTATTTTCCATAGCTAAGCAATATTGTTTTGTATTTCTGTTAGTTAGATATGATTTGAGACAGGAAGTAATGACTATTTCAAAAAATCAAGCACCGATTTTGTCTATAAAAAACATTAAAAAGGTGGTATTATGCTAATTTTCAGGTTCAAAATCTTATTCAGGGGTTGTATCAGAACAGGTTTACATGGTTTTATTTTCAAAAAACACCATATTTTCAAACTGTACACTGTACTGTGTTGAATGCTTCGTTTTAGCTATGGAGGGATACATCTTGCCTCTACATGATCTTTGTTTGGAGTTGCACATGCTCAGTTCCTAGTTAAGGACTACTAGCCAATCAGAAGCAGAGAAGGGCGGGTCAGCGAGAAGTGCATAAACAGCTTGGGTTCAGTGTTTGGAAGGGAGAGGAGAGCTGTGTGCTGCAGCTCAGTGTTTTTCCACCGGTGTTTTTGAGGGTGTGTCGGAGTAGCCGCTTGGCGAGTGTTATGAAATGCATTTTGCTGTGACGTCACAGGGATGAAAGGGAAGTGGCTGGACTACAAACGAGCCGCTTTCAGGCAGTTCAGAGAGAGTTTTCTGTGGGAGATTCCCTTGGGCTGGACTTTGGGCTTTTTCACTTTGCAAACCTATTACACGCACAAAAAAGGAATATAACTCAATAAAGGAGAGGGAAAAAGCCCCAAAGCATAATACTACCTCATTAAACTAAATTATGTAAGACATTCAGTTTTCTATTCATAGATTATAGATAAACATGCACTTTTTTCCCTGTTTGAGGAAGTTTAGCTTTTTTGCACATCTGTATTGCTCTTCATTTGCACAATGCCACGATGCAGCTGTTCCTCACAGATGATTTAAGGAACTTCAGATGTAAGTGCAGCTTGGCCTCTGCTTGGAAGGCCAGCACAAATACGCCGTGACCCAGGAGATATACATAATAATGACAAAGTCCTTTCAACATTTGCCATCAATGATCATAGGTATGGCAGGAAGCGAGCGTGTACTTATTATTCAAAGGAAGTACACTATTGGACACAGATGTGAAACAGTCCTGCATCTGCCTGCCAAATCCAACACTCAGCATGACACTAAAAGCAACAAAGGGGCCTTATTTATTATTTCATTCACACACTGTCATGTAGTGTTGCAACATATTTGAGATGTTAAGAAGCAAATCACTCTGGATTTCCCCATTACAGTAATCCAAGGCTAATATAATACTCATGCCTTGCTGTTGATTGAAGAAATACATGTTTTCAAAACAAATCCAGCATTAGTAATTTGAGATCTCCAAGAATAACACTAAGAAACATAGAAGGTAGGGGAGATTCCGGGATCGGACCTTTAGGGGTGCTCAGCCCCTAATGAGAAAGCAGAATGCATACAATGCCTCGCAAAAGTGTTCACTAATTGGTGGAGAGAATAAGTAGGTCTACTAGAGAGGAGCTGGTGCAGAGCGGAGCGGTTCAGTCAAGGGCGTCACTTTGTGTGGAAAAGGCTCAGATTAGCGGCGTGATGATGCATTTGGGTCATGAGACGTGACAATGCACCAGAACAAGAAGATTTTTAGCACTATTAAAATTAAATATTTGATGCTGAAATATATGTGAGGGGAGTCTGGGGGACCTCCCCCAGAAGATTTTAAGCATTAAACTCCTGCATTCTGGAGACATTTTCTGCTCCAATTTACGGTGGAAATTTTTTTACAAGAGGGAAAACTATATCGCATTGCATGTTTTGTTATTGTGCAAATCAACCTTTCTCAAAGCATTTTCATTTGTTAGTTAACATTTCATGATGCTGTTTTTCAGAACGTTTTTAACAAATGCTTTCAAAAAGTGATGGGGACATGTCCCCAACGTCCCCAGTGTAAACGACCCCTGTGGGGTCAGTGGACCAGTTAGGGTCAGACAGTAGTGTGGAGCTGTAGGCTCGTGTTTACTCCCCCAGAGGAGGGAGGGTGTTAAAAGTGTTTCCCTAAGTTAAGTATTCAGTCTTGTGTGTTCAGTTAAATCTAGTTACATGCTTGCTTTCTCTTTTAAGGAAGTTTTCTGTTGCTGATTGAGTTTAATTTATCAGTATTATTTAATTGTTTAAAAAATCTTTATTTGGCTGCACAGAATCTGTGAAGTATAAATTATTTCTATTAGTATAATATTCTAACATTAAATTTAAACTAATTCCATAGCCAGGCCTACTGTTAAGTGTTGGGCAGGAACTGCACTAATATTACTTTTCTCATTTTACATTTACTCATTTTCCCAGTAATTAGTAGAGTAACAGATTACTATTTCCAAAACATTATTACAGTTACTAATCCAAGTAGTGCTGCGGTACTGAGTTACTGACTGCACCATCCTTGGCGTGAATGCGCAACAGGGCAGCAGGTCAGCTGCACTGGACATGATGTTATTCAAGTCAGCAGTAAACCAACAAGCTAAAGTAAAGTAAAAGGAAGAATGGAGAACAAGGGAGATGGACGTTCTTCCGCCTCCTTCTCTGTTGCACTGATCACACAACCCTGGGCTGAGTTCAGCCCTGACAAAATGTAGCAAATCGATGCAAAAGATTCTGGATTGAACTCGCACCAGATGGAAAGTAAACTCTTCTGGTCGGCGCCGTTGAGCCAATCAGAGGATCAGTCCAAGTTGGGAGGGGCCGCTCGTATCCTCACTCAATGTTGAAAGTATTGGTTTGGCCCAGACTGACAGACAAACTGTTCTGCTGCAGCTGAGCGGTCGCTGATCATTATAGGTAAAACATTAGAAAGTGAAAAATGTATTAAGTAAAAAGTAATTAGGGCAGCGGCGCCGCCAGAAACTTTGGGCCCCATGACAAAAACTCTAATTGGGCCCCCTCTGCGCAGCTGTTGTCACCACATCTCTAGGACCTAACTGTCCCATCAAAAGCTACATAACTCTGATTAATTACTAGTACTAGCACAATATTTGCTGCTGGTGATTTGTACATGCAAGTCTGCACACAGTATGCAGTTCACTATTTGATGCAAGATTAAAAGCCATAAAAATGTCCTTAAGGCAATCTTTTACAGTCTCAATGTATTTTTATGGTAAAATTAACTATCTATAGATGTCATTTAACGGCCATAATTAAATGTAAATGAACTTATCAAACTGGATTATTTTAATATTGTCTGTAAATTACATGCAGCTACTCACTGTTTCCAACTGTACAACAGTACAGACAGAAGGTTATTTCATAATGATCATTATGTGAGAAAATAATTTGTGTTTGAATTTCTGCAGACACTAGTCTGTAGCTAGCTAGCTTATTTCACTGTGGACATGAAGCCAACAGGTTAACACCACTCACAGACTGAAGGCTGCCCACCTTTCATGGTGAAAAACTGGGTTACAGATTGACATCCTTTCCTTTTGTCTTTCGTCTCTGTTTACTCTCTCTTTGTTTACTTTTTGGTCAATGGGGATATTTAACTTCTATTGCCAAAAAGAGATTATTAATTTTAGTTTTATATTTAAAATACTCAATGATGATGGTTTATATAAATATAATTTGATATTAGTTTTTACCTATTTTTTGTCCTAACTTTTCCCCCCTATATGGCGCCCCTGATTTAGGGACATTAAACCCCTTTAATGTAAGAAAAGCCATATGACACAGTAGGTTAAGTGGCTGTCCCTTCTCTTACTTCTCCAAAATCTAATGTTGGAGGACAAAAAAAAAATATCTTCAGAAAAAATAATAATATTATTATAATATATATAATATAATATATTGTATTATTTTTTTTAGGGGTGCTTAGATGAAGCACCCCTAAAAATAAAATTGCCCCTCATAGAATAAGCAAAGAAATCAATGCAATTAAATTTCAAATTCTGTACATCCATAAAACCAGCTAAAAAATGTCAAGATAAACAGCTGGTGGCGCTAATTCTCCAGTCAGTTCCATCAATCCACTGCAGGAGCAGATGGTGTAATCTCTATAAAGAGATATCTGCATATAAATACTGAATATGTAAGCAGCATTCTGGTTTCCGCTTGCAGTCAGTTTGTAGTCCAAGCACTATTGGCCTCTCACATCTTAGCGGCCTTTGGTTGCATGCAGGTAAACAGTCTGTGTTGGGAACAAAAGAGGCAGAATGCATAGGCCAAATGCAATCTCAGAACCCATTGGCTATCATCTGTTAACAATTGAGCTTTTTATCAATCTTGGAACCCTAGAGAAGTTTTTTTTAAATTTATCTGCATTCAAATCGCTGTCAGGCGATAGCTGATGGGCTCCTGGATTGCTAATCGCATTGTAAACAGTGACCGGCACCCGGAAGAGGAAGTCTTGGCCTTGATATCCGTTATCTGGATACATCTGGCCAGTGGCTACACTGGAAGCTCTGAAACATTGGTTGTTGCCCCGAAAGGCTAAATCCTCATTAGACAACAGCTGATGTGTTCTGCAGACAGTGCAAGGAGATCATCATCTCTCCAGTTATGTGAAATCAGAGAGATGACTATAGAGCAGGTCTTTTTGGTCATGGGCCAGTCACATGCATTATTTCAGACCTTGCTCATCCGATGATGATGAAAGACATTACACGTGTTAGAGGTGCTACTTTGGGCCTCGCGTGTCATCTGCATTCAGTCAAGACACCTCTGATTGAATTTGAACAGGAAGTCAAGAAGACTCATCTCATCATCACACTCCAGTAGTTTCAAAATGACACTGACTGGTGACATAAAGAGACGCAACAATTATGGGTTGAAATTAAAGGGATTTGTTATTGACTGGCTATGATGTTGACAACATTGTTCATGGACCTCATGTATCCTGCTGCCTTAAATTATTCACATATTGAATTTCCTAGGTTGATGAGGGCAGCTGAAGAAAACTATCTTAAGTAAATTTTATTTCAACAGACTGAATATCATAGACATTTGAAAATTCATTGATTAGGTATTCGGTAGATAAAGTATTGCATTTTCTATTAAAACGTATGATATATTGTGTATTTCTGTTGCCAGTCCTCTGATTATGAGAATATGCAGAGTAAAAACTCTAAAGAGTTTCTGAGAATCATTTGCTTTTTCAATTTGCCTGATGACAATGGGAGCATTACTGGTTGGTGAGGTTACACACTGAACCTTCACTTTTTGTATCGTCTTAGCATTCTGGTTAAGATGCAACGTTGCTGATGACACATTCATGTAAAAATGCAAATTCCTCACACACAAATGAAAATGAACACAGTACTTGCGTGCTGAAACTAGCGTGACAATGTGACCTGGCAGGTGACTTCGCATTGTGCCACACAGAACACCATGTGCTTGTATTACCCGGAGAGCTGTTAGACTCTTTAATTGGTCTAGATTTAATGTTCTGTCAAACACATTAATTACATACTGCCCGCAAAATGTTCCAGCGCCTCTAGCCTCAGCATCTGGCTGGTAATGTCTGGACGTGTGCAAGGCAACAGCTGAGGGGAGCTTGTGTCAGAGGTGTTAGGGGGTTAACACAGAGGCACTGGCCCTGCATTAATCACTGAAAGGTCAGGCAGGGAAAGGCCACGCAGAGCAAATTACTCCTGGCTGGACCTCAGGTGATCTGAATACCCATGATCCTGAGAACCACATCAACGGCAAAATGCAATCAGCGTGATGCTATGCATTCATTAAGTTATCCATGCACAGATAAGCCGTAAGTGTGTTTACTCATGTCAAAGGTCTTAAGAATTCTTCAGTTTTCACTCAGGAGTTAAATCAGCCTTTAAACTCGAGAAATAATGGTTTGACATATATCGTGATAATTATTGTCACGCTAGTTTCAGCACGCAAGTACTGTGTTCTCAACAGCTGCAACTTAATTTCAGGCATTTTCATTTGTGTGTGAGGAATTTGCATTTTTACATTAATGTGTCATCAGCAACGTTGCATCTTAACCAGTTTATAGCAATATGGCAACTTAAGCCTGATGCATGTTTGTGTTGTTATGATGAGGCCATTCAAAGTTAAGGTTAGGGAAAGAAAAAGTGTAATTGTTATGAGTTGTATTTTTCTGGTTTTGGCCATTATTTCCTTAGTCCTGTGCTTTCGTGTTTTCCTAATCTGTGTACTTCTGTCTTTTATCAGTACGATCTGTGTCTTAGTCCTTAGTCTTATAACTCCATGTTTTAGTGTAGTCTCGTCTCCTGATGGGTCCCGTCGCTCCATGTTTTACTTTGGTAGATCTGTCCTTGTGTGTTCCTGTGAACATTACTTCCTGTTTTATTTTGGTAATCTTCTGTACCTGGTGTCTTTGTCTAGCTTTGTTCCTGTGGTTGATTACCTGATGTATTTCACCTGTGCTTCCCTCCCTGCTCGTTTACCATTGTGTATATATTGTCCTCAGTCTTTGTCACGTCCTTGCGTCAAATGTTGAGTGTTCTGCCTTGTGCTCTGTTTTCCCTGTTCTGGATTTTTCCTTGTGTTTGATGGGTTTACCTCAGTTTTGACTTACCCTTGTGCTTCCACAAGGATAATACTTTAAGATATATAATTATAGTAGTGCTTCCAAGGAACAATGGGTCCCTGATGTCAGACAGAGCAAGTAAAAAGCACGCTTCCCATCTCTCCCAGGCGACTGCAAAATGAGCTTTTTTGTCGTTCAGGTTCGAGGCCTAGTTGGTCTGCAGGTTGCAGGCTTCAGCTATTTCTGTTACCTCTTCCAAAGCATTCAGAGTTTCTTTAATGGTTTGAAAGGCCAGTAAGTGGTACACAAGGTTAAAGTCTGTACTTCAGTCAATTTGCCTCTCATAGAAGACACAGAGTCAAAAAGCCTTATGAAAAGAGGGTATCTAGAGAAGAAAAATATTACCCTAAATACACTGAATACATAGCAGAAATGGTGGGGAAAGGTGATATCTAATACCGCACACCCACCATGCAATCAAGACCATTCTAAGCTTCGTAGCTCAGTTTGGAAAAGGAAGCTTCTCTTTAAAGTTTAACCCAAAAGCGATATTACAAAGAAAACACCTACTGTTAATTAGAAAAACAAGATCTTATCGCCAAGGGAAATTAGTCCCCTGTGAAACGGAGCAGATGTGCTTATTGAGTTTCTAAATAAGAAACCTAAAACTAATTCTCCCTCTGAAAATGAACTTCACAAGTGTGGCATTTATCCAGCGCCAAACCCATGGAAGGGCGGCATGTAGGCTGCATAAAGAATACAACCACCGCAGCCCATCATTACTGTGACACAATAATTAGTATTTACAAGTATTTACTCAAGTATTTTCACAAGTCGACTGCTCACACAAGAAATGTGTATCTATATTTAAGGCATGGATTTTGTTGTTAACTGCTGTTACAGGCTGAACAGAAGATGGATATTTGGCAGGGATATAGTTTTTTTTTTTAAATGTCACAGTTTGAGAGAAAAACTAGCCACGAGGCTGAAAAAGTCAGCAGAGGCAAATGGAAGCATTTAATGTAACAAAAGAAAGGTTTCAAATTTGAAAGGTCCTTTAGACATTTCTATTCTCAACTAGAATGTCTTTAATTCATATAATTTCCATTTGGTTCTTTTGTAAACCTTTTGTGTGAAGATAAAAAATCATCCATCCCCAGAGTAAGTGCAGGTTGCAGGACTGGACTTTGCTCACCACACTGTCTAACAAGACTAAGTGCACCTTTATCTCATGTGTTGTACAAAAAAGTCTCACCTGCATTCTTTCCACGTTGTTTTCTCACTAAACTGATACAAGAAAGAGTTTAAATCATTCTGGTCTGATGACACTATCTCTCTTATCTGCTATGCTGTCTGTTTGTGACTCTCTATCTGCATTTGTGTCTGTATTGCCGTGTTTGAGTTTCGGTCGGTGTCTCTCTGGGGTTTGTTTTTGTTTTTTTTGCCTGCATTTAAAATGGCCCATAACACTGAGGAAGAGATTAAACAGGAGGCTCAGATGTCAGATGAGACATCCCATTCGGGGAGATAAATGGATTTCCACTACATAGAAGTTTTTCCTGTGCGTTAACATTGTGGAATCTATGATCGGTTCAAGGACAAATTTTCTGACTAAGTGTGAGCTCACAAGGTGCTGGATCACATCAGAAAATCACATTACATTCAGTTCACCCTGAGGTGACTGCTAGGTCTGCTTAAGCTCTTACGGTTCAACTACTCAACTGTTGCATCCAATAACCTTTGCCCTCTAGAGAAACTGTAATAGGTTTTTGCCAAAGAGGCTATTTTTGGGACTGTTTGTGATAGTAGAATCTCTCAAAAAGCAGGAACTGATTATTTATAATATTTCATCTTTGGGCTCATAAGGCAGCTCATAAGCTATGACTGTTTACTCTTTAGTTAGCCACTCAAATAGCCACTGTCCAACTACTCTAAATCAGGTCCCCTGCT
The DNA here is from genome assembly GCF_014851395.1 of Micropterus salmoides. NCBI lineage: Eukaryota > Metazoa > Chordata > Actinopteri > Centrarchiformes > Centrarchidae > Micropterus > Micropterus salmoides. Next base: position 18,360 of record NW_024041894.1, on the reverse strand, counting down.
GCTGTCAGCTGTTATTTCACCTGGAAATCGCTGCAGCCCTCCTCCAACCCGTACACCTGGAGTTCATAATATCCACAGGTCGAGATCATCAAAAGTCCACTTCACTTCAGATCTTCAGCATTCTCTTCATCCTGTCACCACCACCAGTGTCTAGACTCCATTAGAGGTGGGGATTTTGGGGGGGGGGACCCAGGGCGCCAAGGGGTCTTAAACAAAGCTTCCATATGTGACAATTTGGGTGTGAGAATGTGTTGCAACAAGTAGAGTACTGACACTAGAGTACTGACACTTATTTTTTTCCACATCAAGCACTGATTAAAGTTATTCTACAGCAGGCATAGGAAAAAACTGAAGTACTTTTGCATGTATGGCAGGACTTCTGTAATCCCTGCCATTGCCAAAGAATCAAGTATAATTCAAGTTTAAGCAATAAACTGTATGATGTAAAAGCAAAGTCCTTCTTTTTATCTTTGGAAAGATCTTCTTTGGATGTTTATTGATGATCGCTCCACATTTGTTTTGTACAACTGCAACTACTGGGCTGGCGAGCTAACATGACTCTCTACATAACGCAGCCTTTCTGATGTTCACTGATTTCACCTTCAACCGGCAGACCTATGCGTTGTGTTGCCAGTGGAACCTGGTTGTCGCTGTAGACAGAGGCGCGGGGGCGTGCACAGGGCTACATCCTGACCCATGCCTTCACATTAAACGTAACAGTAACAGAACAGCAGCTGTTGCAATGCAAGGAATAGAGAAAACTGCCATGTGCTTCATTTCAAAGTGAGGCAACAACCCATTGACAAAAAAACAGTAAAATTAGATTTATTAATAAGTGATCTCATTGAAAAACTACACATAGCCCCTTTAAAATGCAATGTCTTGTTACAATTGAAAGAAAAATGTATATGGCAAACTATTTAAACCCTCTGTGGTAAAGGTTAAACCCATGTGCAGTCTAGCAATGACCTTTTCACCATGCTACCATCCAATAGGACATGTTGCCAGCCTGTCAGCCAGCCACAAAGCAAAACAACATGCAATCTTGCCACACTAGATAGCACTACCCTCTGAATACATTTTTCTGTTTAATTTAGGAGTTTGAAACTCTGACAAAACATAAACTTGGGCATTTAGTGACGGAAATCATAAGAAAAAAATGAAAGCTAAGAGAAAGAGCAAGTGCAATTTAAAGGACCTATCTTCCCCAGGCTTCCATGTGAAGAACATTTATAAACATAATCCCCAGCTCCCTTCATGCTATTTAGTCCTGCTGATATGTATGAGAGACAGGGCACTGAGAATCTCATTACCTCTGCTGTCACTTCCCTCAGGTGTTGTGAGTAAAAACCTCACCACTGACACTGCAGAATCCATTGCCGAACAAGAAATTGATTCCTCAGCTCAAGTTTGCAGCCAATCTTGCGTTAATTGAGTTACAAGGCGACGCATCAGTATCCTACCTCGTGGCGTCACTGATACATGAACTCACCGGCTCACTGAAACTTTCCTCTCCTTCAGCAAATTGAGGAGCAGACAGGGATCTGTCAGCCGGAGAGACATCAAGGTGAGATAGTTAATAATGTGAAGATGCAGTATAGTGGTTGATATATTAAGTTCAACTTCATTAGATAAAAGTGATAGTCTTACTGTGACCCAAATGATGAAGACATTTTCGTTATAAGTGGTCACTTTTATACTATTAATAGATTAGAATAAAGAGATAGTTTTTTGTAATTTGTGTTGGAAAGCAATTAGATATAGCATGTATACCATGACATTCCCTTGGAACAGCTAAAAGATGTAATATGATTTTTGTAATTTGATGGTAATCATTTATATGAATTCATTGCTGAGGTTTCACCTGCTGGATTAAAAGGCTGTACCATCGGTTTTAAATGGCTCTGCATTGCTAATCCAATTATATAATTACAATATGAATACAAATGCAGTAATTTGCCTTTTGCGTTAGATTACTACACTGTGCCTTATCAAGCTTTTAATTCTAACATGATGCATACAGTTTATAATAACACCTTTCAACTCGAAAGTCATAACAGTAACAATGGTCCTTTACTTTAAAAGAGGGTGACAAAAGCAAGCTTCTCATTTAAAATTTGCGCCCATCCATTTTGCCAGCTGACTACACTAGCAGATTAGCACTAGCTAGCTAGTCAAAACTGTGGATTGGATACTGAAAATGCAAAATCACACAATGAAAAATCACACTACGGTATTTCCTTTTAACACAACCCTGTCTGGAGGTTTATAGAAACAGACTCAGTCGTCTGTACAAGCGCCTTACTTAATATGACCTATATTTATATTTTTTGTTTGGTGGCGACCACTAGTTGCCATAGTAATTATGAAGTCAGGTGAGGGAGTATAAACAGCAACAATGGTTCAAGGCCAAGTACGCCTGTTGCCGGTACTTTCCAATGGTCATTTGACGTTTTGGGAGTCATTGGCAAACAACCTATTCTGTCGTTTAGGTATGAGGGCGTGTTGTATAGAAAATATAGTTTGGAGGACAAATGGGATGCTCCTTGGCCTTGAAAATATTGCTATATTAGGTCACAACTGTCCGTATTAATTTTGTTTGACAGGTATGCTAATGCTTCAAGCTTATGTTAGAGCAGATAAACCGTTTAATCCATTCCTTACAATTTTGCTTTTGTGTTTTTGGAATGGCCAAACTCCCAACTGTAGATACAGAGAATCTCTTACTGCAGCCACATGCACACAGCTTCAGTGTGTTAAGAAATTCAAAGTAAGACAGGCTTTCTGTGCCTAGTAATAGCGGCTAAGCTAAGACTGGGGAATTGCTGTTTGGGTGTGGGGTTTAGTAAATGGTCAGTTACAGCTAGCGTGGTCGCACTGCCCTGAACAGTAAGGATAAGGATCATTGCAAGGTCACCATGCAGAAAGATGAAATGATTAAATCACATGTCAGACTTTTCTAGTGCTTAAACAACAATAGGGATATTTATGCTAGAAGAAGTGTTATGCTCATTTAGTTTAAATTCTAGTTTAGAGAAACAAGGTTTATTTTTCAGATTACTTTAATGTGCAAGTGTAACGGAAGCCATCGAGGCTGTGCAGTGAGTAAACCTCACTCTCTGACACCTTAAGAGACGTACTAGTGACAGAGGCTAGTGCCCATGGGTTTTAGGATTGCAATGCAAACAGCAGAGATAACCTGAGCTGGCTTGAAACATGACTGACAGGTAACATAAGTCTATGATCTGGTGCTGAGTGGAGGAATGACCCAGATATAAGCAGCAGGTCTAGCTGAATCTGAATCGCTCGCCCCTGGTACCAGACTCTCGCACACCTGACCTATCCTGTAATTTAGACACGGGCAGTGCCTAACAAGAAGGTTAAAGTCCCAAAATGCTTCACATGCCACAAAATAACATGTTACATACACAATAAATATTCTTAAAGTTTAAAAAAGAAAGTAAAATTATCTTCACACTGTGGCCTGAATACTAATAAATATTTGAGTGAAATTCCCCCCTCTCAACTCGGTGTCAACCTGGTTTTGTTTGCCTGCTTGCCGGAGAGCAGCTTGGCTGCCGAAGGGCTCAGGTTAATCCCACTGCCACTGGGAGAGTGTGAAGTGGGCGTGAGCCAGCAAACTGCAGGCCTGCTGCATCTCATACTGCATGCCAACCACTGGCCCCATGAGCGGCATTTCAACTCCTCGCTCCAGCTCGTACATAGCCACCGACCCCACCTGTGTTGGCTGTGTGTGAGTAATAGAGAGACAGAGACGGAGAGAATGAAAACCACTGAATATTATGTGTGCTGTCCTTGGGGATTTCTCTGGGTGAAAAAGATGAAAAGAATTCCTTTGCAAATGGACAATGGCTGTTAATTTAAATGTGTTTTCACAAGCTGACTGAATGTTATGTTGCATCATATTCTCAAGTTGCTAAGAAATGTGAATGATTGTGATAATGTAGGGAAACCCAGGCAGTTAATAAGCAGGAACAAATAAAGCTTTGGCAAATCCCACAATTCAATCAACTTCACATTTTCAACGGCTCTTTGATGTTAATACTTGACGGGCCTGGTGTGCTTCTCACGTCATACTCTTTACAAGAACAAACCTATCTGAAATGAAAATGTGCCTCTTTCATTTTGAATGTAATTTGCCTAAAAGTCTAAATCTGTATGCAAATACAAACAAAGTGATCAGTCACATGTGCATAGAAGGTGAAGCCGAAGGTCACTAAAGTGGATTTACTTACTCCGTTCCTACCGTGTCTAACTAATTAGGTTAGGGTAAAGCGTTTCTTAGTTTTTTTCCTTTTTAATAATTAAACAATTGAAGTGGATCATGGAGTTTTGAGACTGCAGTCCTCCAAGATGAAATGGTTCAATAAATTGATGCCCTCACAATATTTGCATAGGGCAGAGGGGCAATGAGCCATGTTTTTGTCAATAGACACTGACTCAGGTGTGAATTTCATGCATTTTGGAGTAACTATACTCAACAGTTACTACAAGAGCATGTCAATGTAATAAAACGGCATATAGCTTTGGTAACCAGGATGAGTTACAGGCCTGTTGGAAGTAGCATTGGTTGCTAATGCTAGTTTTATTTGCCTTGTGTGGACTGCTCCTCACGTCGTGCATGGCTTGAAGCAGGCATGTGATGCAGAACTTGACTTGTGGTTGTATATTTATTAGGGCAGGACACATTAATGTAATATTATCGCATTAACGCATTAATTAATTAACACCGACAATTATTTTATTGTACGTTGACGCAGTTTTAAAAAAAATTATTATTATTGTGAAAGTCTGCTGCTCACTGGCTCTGAATACACATCCAGTCAAACCATTTGTCACAGGAAAGGGGGGGATGTTGATCAGCCTGCAAATCAGCCACCCAAACAAGCAGTGGAGGGAGGCTTCGGCAGACTACGCTGGATGCAGCATGAGGGAGACATAAAGGCCCATTTATACTTGTGCGTAGGTGTCCGTCATTCTGCAATTACACCCCCAAACGCTAGTCAGCAGTAGCGCTACAGCGTCCACTGTGTTCACTTTTGCCGGCCGAGCAGGCCAACTTCCAGTTTAGCGCTCCGCTAACGTAAATGGGGGTAAAACTGTAAACGTGTAGCTGGTGTAGCCTTTTTAAATGTTACCGAACGGATCACATTCTGATAGCGAAACGAATCATTTCGCTCGGGTTGTGACGGTCAAATATTTTGATTCACTGTGTTACAGCAGCCGTTTTGGCCGCTAGTAAATGTTACTTCAAAGCGCGGGGTACTTCCAGTCTGCTCGGAAGCATTGCGAGGCTTCCCAGCCGACCAATCACAGAGCTTACGGTCCGCGTCGACTCGACGTGTAGTTACATTTTGAGGAGGTGCACGTCAGGCGACAACGTAGCCTCTACGTAGCCCCGTAGCATACTCCGTCACTTACGCCGTCACTTACGCCGTCGATTTGACGCAGAAGTATAAATTGCACTTAAGACAGCGCTCCGCGAGTAAACAGCAGGCGACTTATGTATCGGCTTTCTAATAGTTAATCCCTTCACCCCTAACCTTTAGGCCAACTATGTCACTGAACAAGACAAAATGTAAATGAAAAGGAAAACAATACTTTTAATAGTAAACTATTTTATAGTGAGTAAATAAATAAAGCAATACAAATCAAATTCATCAAAATTATATTAAAAAATCTAAAATGTGGTGAGAAATTAGGCAATGATTTCATTTTGCGATGCACCATCTTGCATTCTGCCTTTTATAAAGATTAATCCCATTTATAAACAGGAGCCACAGAGATGCCTCCACCATCCTCCATTCCTCATGACAAGGTAAACAGCACTGACGCTCCCATTACAATCTGATACCAAATACATTTATCTACAGTGTCATGTGTTTGACTTCCTCCTCAGTTTTCCCAGAGTTTGGTGCGCCGCATTATCAGATTCATTTAAAAGTGATTTATCTATACAGTGTTTTCTGTGGTGGGCCTGCCTGGAGAGGCATAGTGCCACTGCAGGGGCAACATGGATGCTGTTGAGCAGACCTAAAGTTGCATCAATGTGATTCATGTGGTGTCATAAAGGAAAAAAAGAGCTCTGATGAATATTTTGCTAACCTGAGTCTTTTGTTTTATTTCAATCGCCCATGTTGTTAATGATTTGATAAAAATGAAGTCCACTTTTACTAGAGTCGTGGGGATTGAACTTTTTACAGATTCTAAAGGGAGACCACTGGAAAAGTAATTAAGTAATTAAAATAAATTAGAGTACCAAATACTATCTAGAGGAAAATGTAGCAGATGTACATTTATTTACAATAAATTTTTATTTACAATAAATGTACATCTGCTAATTTCACTGAAAATACAAAGTAATAACAATACATAATGATGCATTTAATTTTGAATAAATGCTATTATTTACTGGAGTCTGTCCTGAGCTGCTTCTTTGTAGATACAGAGATGATGTGATTCATGTATGTCAGTGGCCTTATTTCATTATTTTCTGATGAAAATTGTCTTTGTAGAATTCTGCAGCCATTGTGAAAGTCACTGTGTCTTCCTGTCCTTGATGTAAAAATACGATATTGACCTTCAGGACACACAGACGCTGTCTTCTTTAATAAGTTGGTCAAAGTTGTCAATTTGAACATGTTCCCCATTTGCACCTTAACAGGAACGCTGCGTCAAATATTTTAATAAAGCCTAACATCTCCTGCCCTGACGCCTCGTGTTTTATAGTCCTCACTTTGATATAGCACAACTAAAGCTCACAAATCAACACATTTTATGTCTCTTGTTTAATCCTTAAACAGTTGAAAAATGACAATTGACTTCTTTACCGTTATTAAGCAACATCCTGGCCCGTGGATATTTTCTTAATAGTGTGTCAAGTGTGAGAAATAACCCACTTTGGTAAATTCAAGATTTTAATATTTACTTTCAGGAATTTTGTCATAAAACAATTTTTAACAATGTTAAAGTGCAAGTATTGCAAATTTATTATGTTAAGAGTATGAGTGGGCAACATGGTAACTCAGTGGACAGCACTTTTACCTCTTAACAGTTGAGGCAAGGCAAAGGCTGGAGCCTGTATGTGGACTTGACATATTCTGCTGGTGTGTGTGATTCAGTTGTTAATTGTCAGTGGGTGTGAAAGGTGTGGGTATAACACACAAATGAAAATATCCAGTTGAAAATATGGTCTTTGATCCGTAGTTCATGGTAAAGTCGAAAGTGCCCCATAATATTTTGCCTGCTTTTATTGCCATAGTAACAACATCAGAGGGGGAGGACAAAAAAGTGGGAGGTATAGAGGTGTAAATAAAGAGAAGGTATCCTCAGTGTTGTGGAAGGTCTTGTTATCTCAAGTCTGTTCATAGTGCACGCTGCATATTGAAAAACATATGCTATTCTAGTACTAAGTACATATATTAATAATATTTAGAACGTGCATCAGGTCTCATATTTGACTAGCTTATTATTGTTGCAAGAAAATCACATACGTTTACATTTACTCATTTGGCTGACGCTTTTATCCAAAGTGACTTACATTTGAGGAACAACACGCATCGGTAAAGTGAGAAATCTACAAGCGACAGTAGGTACTAGTAAGAGCTAGTGAGGCAAAGAGCATCAATGGGATAAATACCTGGGGGAAACAATAAGAGTTAACCGCTGGTGCAGTCAAGACAAGCTTGTCACGGGTTTGGGTTGGTTGGATGTGTTTTGTGTTTGTTTCTGTGTTCATTCCCTGCCCTTGTCATTTGTTTATTAGTCAGGTTCACTTATGAGTTCATTAGTGTTATCTAGTCTTGTTTTACTGGCTCTATGTTCTGTAGGTTTTTTGTTAGCTAGTTAGTTTTGATGTCTGTGTTATGTTTCATTTTGTGACATTGTTCCTTGTGTGTTACAGTTAGCTTTACTTCCTGTTTTAGTTTGTAGTCAGTCTGCCCTAGTGTATCTTGTCTTGTTCTACTTCCTGCCTGTCCTTGATAGTCATAGTGGTTTCACCTGTGTGTAATTAGTTTCTCCCTCACCTGTGTAAGTCTGTCTTTCACTCGTTGCCAGTTCAGTGTGTATGTTAGTTTGTCTCTACAGGAGTGTCCTGTTTAGTTTCACGTCTCTCGGTTTCTTGTGGATTATTCTCTCCTTTTGGATGTTTGGACTTGCGCTTTAAGTTTTCACCTTAGTTGCAATAAACCTCACCAACTCTCCAGTTTTCATCTTTGGGTCCTTACCTCTGTTTCGAGCGTTCAGCCCGAGAGGCAGAACGCCACAAAGCTACCTTAAAGGAGAAGGAATAAGAAGAGCACAAGAAGTGCATGTTTAAGAGTTAGGGCAGGGGTCTGCAAACAAGTCTGGCATCGGACCAATTTTTTTTTAAGCCGTTACATGGTGGGCCATAACCAAGGCAATCCTTGCGACCTCATGTACACGTCTAGTTCTAGTCAGTTCTGCGTGTGATTCCCGCTGGGAGAGGTGTGTGATCGATCCCAACATCCTGCAGACTTCTCGCTTGTTAAACAAACTGGTTATAAGGACACTTTTGCGCATGTTCACAATAAAGCATGTGCTGCAGTTATGTGACTTTTTTTTTTTTTTTTTTTGTCCTTCAGAAATTTTCAAAGTAAAAGCTCTCAAACTTGAAGCATTGCTGCAAGAAATGTTCTCACGCTTTTATTTTGGAGTCATAATCACTTTAGAGGAAGTGATTGTATGAGTAACTGTAGCTGTCATGACTGAGATGTATTTCAGCACCAGCCGCTATCAATTTATTTATTTTTTATTTTTCCGCTATCAGATATATTATATCTGGTGGGCCAGTTCTGGCCCGCGGACAGCCTATTGCCGACCTCTGGGTTAGGGGTTAGAGGTGTTATAAGAGGAAGTGTTCTCAGGAAGAGATGAGTTTTGAAGAGCTTCCCTGCTCTCATGTGGTAGCTTGTTCCACCATCTTGGTGTCACAGATGAGAACATGGACAGATTGTTTTGTTTGTAGGGCCAGGAAGGAATGTTGGCCTGTATTATAGAGTTTAGGTAGATGGATGCAAACCAGTAGTCACTCTGTATGCAAGCTCTAGTGATCTGAATTTTATTTCGGGAGGCCATGGATAGCCAGAGGAGGTCCCTGAGTAGTGGGGTGACGCGTCCTTTTAGGTTGATTGGAAACTAGACGTGTCGCCGCGTTCCTGAGCATTTGTAGGGGGTACACCCTACAAGCTGAAAGACTGCAAGGATGGCATTGCAGTAGTGGAGGCGAGAGATAACCATGGCCTGTACCAGGAGCTGGGTGGCGTACTAAGATAGGAAGGGTCTGACTTTTCTAATGTTGTGTAGAGCAGCATTTCCAACCAGATGCTGAATGAATCAATAAGTGTAATATCCAGCATGATATGAATGCTTCCCCCCAGGGCCGGTTTTGTCTGGATCAGGTTAGTCATGGCAGCCATATGCATGCTCAAACACACTAAACTAAAAGTGAGGTACATTGCATACACCAGATTGATTATGAGAGATTTTTTTCCCCCTCCACTCTGGCGCTGCTATTCCCTGCTAATACTTCGTGATGAGGCTTGGCAGATGCATTAAGGAAGTGCAACCTCAAAATAGATCTCACAGCAGCCGAGCAGCTTTTCATCTAGTTGAAAGGACAGGGGAGGGGGGACAGGAGGTTTTTGGTTGTTGAAGCCTGCGACAGGTAGCAAATGAGGGATCAAGCCGAGTATTGACGGCATGCAAAAGCAAAGTCCCACCAGGATACTTTCAGCGCAAATACAAGAAAACATGTCAAAACAAACAAGAATGGCCCCAGACGACACCAGATGTTGTACAATAGTGAAATTTAAGCGTGTGATACCATAGTGCATCAAGTATTTTGCAGCTATAAGTAATAACTAAGAATTAATACATTTAAAATGATGCACTGATGAATTATTAGCAAAATATTTTTGTCATCTTGTCTCTGTTTACATCACGTCTCTACTTATTGTCATTTTCCTAAACCGTCTCATTGCCTGAAAAGGTTTCCTCCTCACGCTGTTTATTTGTTTTCTGCCTCCCACTGGTATCAACTGTACTCTGATTCACGCAGCAGGGAGTGGCAGTTATTATGTGTAGCTTACCAAGAGATTACTCTGTGTAGCTGTGCCAGATCCAACTATTGGATGTCTTGTTTGATTTAATAAAAGATAGCCCACAGGCAAAGTCCACGCTACTGAACCATGTAATGTTTTTTCCTGACCACTGGCAACCTCTTGAGAAAAGGATTATTGACATACGGCAAGCCCTGCATATGAGTGATCTCCAAGCAATATAAGATTTTCTTTTTTCAGGAAGGTCACCTATGAGGCTGGAGATAGAAATGTGATTGATTAGCTTTGTCTGCAGTGCCTTTTGTCATAAAGCAAAGAGATCAAGAATTGACTAAATAGGGCAACCTGACGGGACAACTGTCTCTCCTAAACACTATTTTTGTCTATTTTGAAAAACACAGTGAAGTTCATCATTCAATGTCTTGAAATCTACTAAAATGTATTAATGCTATTATTTACTTATTTAGACAATGTTTGAAGACTTAAAAATACCTGTTAAAATCTATGAAATATTCAATTTTGATATATTTATATGCAAAGGTATATAGCATGAATCAATGACACATACCAAAGCATTTATAGCCTAAAGTAGTTGCGCAATAAATCAATAAGAAAATGCAAACAAACCAAAAAACGTTCAATAAAATTACTCATTGACAAGTGAAGACAGATAATTCATGACTACATCACTGATCACACTTGAAAATGATATCAGTCATGTTCCATTTATGAGCTCTCTAAAGGAGTTCTGCACATTGGTCCCCTGAACAGAAACAGTTTCCCAGTTATACACTCCATGGTACTGAACCAGAAACCTTGGAGAGGTTTCACCTCACCCAGCTACCTTAAGGCCCTTTTGGACACAGTGAAAAGCTTGTGGAATAGCACAAGCCATTGGAAATAATGGGTTTCAGAAGGCAGTGGTGTCTGAAAGGGAAGTGTTTAGTGTTAACACATTTAATAAAATCATCAAAACTCAACATATTTAATTTCTTAAGAATATGGCAGCGGTGAGAGTTGGATAAAATTACTATGCGTGATGTGAAAGAGGTTGTACGTAGTATCACCCAACTCAGTTAACTGTTAACCTACAGCTCTATGAAGCATACACTACATGCCCAGCACCAAACAGCAGTCAGACACATTTTATGTCTAGCTACTTTATATAGTTTAAAAATATGCAAATGTTGTCTTTTCAGCTTGTTCTGCTGCCTACAAGGGACCAGGAAATCAGTTAATTCAGCTTTAAAGTAAGTCTTACTTTGATCAAGTGCTCAAGCACTGTGGGCTCTTGAATCTGTTAATCAACAGTTAACAGATTTTAAAAAGTTTCACTTTTCACGACACATTGTCCTCATAATTAATTTTGTGAAAATCTACAGTGTATATATCTATCTCTATACCTCATTCTTTTTTGTCTTTATTCTTCTAAACCTCTTTTCCTCTGTCTTTCAAAGAAACAGAATTTGTGCAACATTGATGTTTACAAAGCACGCTATTAAACAATTTAATGAATGAATAAAATGCACAAAGAAAATCAACTATTCTCATTGAAAGTATAAGACAAGGAAATGTTATTCATGATACCTTGCAAATGAACACAGAGTAATGATCTGAACTACAGCACCGTGCTTTCTTCCCTTTCACGAGCTGCAGTCAATCCAAGTGCAATCATATTATGAACTACAGTCACATCCCGCCTCAGCATGATATGTCAGTAAGTATCGTTTGTTGAAAAAAGATTTAATCACTCACTTTATCCAAATAAAAGACGATCCTAAAAGTAAAGTGCTTCCACCAAACATTTAGCACACCGCACACCACCTTTTCTAGATGGAAACATTTTTTTCCAGGAGCACAGAATGACAGTAGCATTTGTTTTAGTGGGGAGTTGCTTGTTTGAGCTCTTTGGTTTCTCCAGCAATTTCAGAGATTTTTGGCTTTCGCAATTACTTTGCAACACATAGTGGGGAGTTTTGTCTGCACAGAATGTCCAACAGGAATTCAACTGACATTTCAAGACACGTCTGGTTTTGGAAAGCCCAGAGTGTGTAATGGCAACACTGTTTGTTTCATACTGGTCCTAATTGGCAAGGTGAGGTTCACAGTTTGCCCCAGTTTGAGGTTAGACCCCATCAATAGTGCAAATCTATGCTGTCGCTGTAAAGTGCTTCACTTAAAAAACTTCCACCATGCATAATATTATAATGCATAATAATATTGACCTTATCATTTATGGTGTGAATCTATCTAGCAGATGGGTCACAGTCCATTTCATCTCCTAGCTTCAAACCCAGGCAGACAATGCTTAGACACGGTCAAGGAGGAGATGATTAAAATGGGTTTAGAGAGTTGGCTTTGCATTGCATGATGTGATTGCATCACCTTGGAGGAAGCCTATTATTTGTGCAGCGGAGTGGAATAGCTTGCAGCAGGAAATCACTGCCATTTGGCAAAATTTGTAAAAAAAGATGGCTTGTAATTTCAGTCTGTATTGTAATTATTTCAGCATAGCCTTGTCCTCCCTCACTGAAAGGCAGACTGGTTAATGTTCCCTCTCAGGCATTCCCACGTGAACCATTCATCATTGTTTTTTTCTGAATCTGTGATATGGGAAAAGGATTTTGCACTTAGGGAGCTGCTAACAGGGAAACAAAGTTATTTTTATATATTTTCATCTCACTGCATATCAATTTTGAGGGAAAATACAATTTACGTATATTCAGACAAGCACAGATGAATGCATTTTCCAATGCATCGTTTTATGAACTGTGATCACTGAATTGCCAATAAACTCCAGGTTGTTGGCAGCATACACTCAACAGGTTCACGGTTCAGGGAGACAATCTGCAAACATAAAATAAAAGTTTACAGTCATTTATCTGCTGGAACAATTCATCCATATTTAAGTTGAACAAGAATGGAGATAATATACCCCCTTGGCTACCATATTATTACAGTAGGCCATTATTGTCATGAAAGAGTAGAGCAATAAAGTTAACTGCATGGTCTGACTGGGATGTTAATATACAGGAATCCAGCAAAGATTGGCGACAACAAACTGTCTTAGTAAGGTGATGGTTTACCGTGAGCTGCTAGAACAACTTCAGCACATCAGTCCAAAATATCTCATGTGTTCACAAGGGCTGAAATGTTCAGAGGCAAGTATTTACTGTTTGTTTCCCACATTGCTCAATTCTTTTTTTAATCCTTAGATTATTCCATTACATGTTTTTATAATATAATTTTTTTTTGTTCACTTTTAATTGTGTGAAATCCTTAATGTCTCAGTGGGAAATTAACATGTGGAATTAACAAAAATCTAATATTCTTAGAACATATTAATATATAAAACGGGAAATTGAACTGTAATGGAAACAAAAAGAAAACCAAACCTGAACATAAAGGAAAATCAGTAATTTGGTATCTTGTGTCCAGGAATTGTCTTGTGTCTTATACAGTATGTGTTTGGATGTTGTTTCAGTTAAATGACTGATGATCTCACTGTCATCAGTTTTTCATTTTATGTTTGAGCGTAGATCCCTATGCAGTTAGCCCTTAGCCAGTCAGTTTGAGGTTTCAGGTGGCTCCTTTCCATGGTCATTTTAGGTCAGACTCAGACACAAGCATTTGCACTTGTGCCATTGTTTTGCTAGTGGCGAGTATGAAGTTAGCATGATGCTACAGCTACCACATTTATGGGTTATGAGATGTTAAGGTTAAAATAAACCGTAATGTTCCTTTAATTTGCCTTTTATCTGTAATTATATACTTAAAGTTTGATTCAGGATTGCATCTAATAAACGTGTAAACGTGGTGGAATTGCAGCTACAATAACTACTGTTGCAAGAATTTCAGATAAATCAAAAATATACATTTGAGCAATACATGCCTTTAAAGCTAATAACGCTAATTGTGTGTTTCTGTTAATCAGAATTCTTCCAATAACCTTGAAAAAGACATTAAGTGGGGCTAATTTGACCTTTTTTATCTTTTTTAAAAACCTCTATTCTAATCTAGTTTATATCATTTGCGCTAAAAAAAAAAATCAAAATGAAATGACGACCATATTATAACACAGTTTACATCTATATATGGTGTTTGTTTGTTTTTTATCACAGTGCTGCTCAGAACCCCTGGACAACTTCTCAATCAAACCATGATCCAGTCAGTCGGCCGGGTTTATGTTCATTCCTGGACAGCTCAGTGTGGGAAAGCTCTGACTGTTAGCCTGACCCTCTCAAGCTAAACCACAGTAAGTGGTTAAGCACATGTTTTGAACAGACAACAACTAGGCTTCTTTTTCACCACAAATTGTCTTTTGTGGGTGTAGAAAACGCTCAATAAACCTCCCAAGCTAAAACAGGTGTTCGAACCACTGTTTTGTATTTAGTTTTTTTTCTAACGAGTAAACAAAAAAATGTACCCATATCAAACCTCTAGAGGATTATCTTATCCACCGAAGCGGAGATATCTTTTCTTTGTGTATATCAGGCTGCAGGTCCGTGATTATTTTTGGCCACTAGACATAACTGAAGTCCCTTGCATTGCACTTGTGGATAATTATATTGTTTTGAGCAGAGTGCGAGAGGAGTATAATTCAATTGAAATGAATTTAATGTTCCTAAAATGTAGCTTGATGTTTGATCTAAAGACATTGTGTTGGTGAGGTATTTCAGTCTCCCAGGATAAAAACAGCAGCAAAAAGAAAATCATTTTCTTTCAACAGTAGATGCCTGCAAGCACAAAGGAAACTGTGACAGTGTGTGTGTGTGTGTGTGTGTGTGTGTGCGCGCACTTGTTTTTGTCTGTGATCCAACTTGGAAGCTTATGCTTTCAAATTAACAATTTTTTCAAAGTGGGACTTCTGTATCATCTTACAACTCAGAAGAAGCATAACATTTACTGGCTTCATGAGTGCCTTTATTATGTCTGATTTTCAATTTCCTATTTAGTTCTGCCCTATAACCACAATCATATACTTGGGATAGAACAAGGATTTAATTGCAGAGCAAAGCCTTTGTACTCTACTATTTCTGTATGAAGTAATTGTGAGCTGGAAATCCCCTTAGGCTCCTTTGTTTGACATTAGCCTAGTACGTAAATCCATTTTAATCAAGTTCCAGTGGACTTTTTCTTTAATGTGTGCATGCAATCTGACCTATTCATTCTGAGAGAGCAGCACGGACAGACAGAGATATGGCTTTTCTCCCGAAGGGAAATTGTCCTTCCTTGAACTACAACTTGGTGCAGCAACAGAAGCTTTTGCAAAATATGTAAATGGTGAAATGATTTAGCGCTTTTAAATACCTGAGATGCTTGCAACACCGTAACACATCGTGGTTCCCCTGAGATTGCATGAAAACAGCAAGCTGTCAGAAGCTGAAATTGTTAGCTAAAAAATAGGCAAAAAAAATAAATGGCTAAGGGAGAATAAACTGTTATCTGAAATCAATGGATAAAGAGGTGAAGTAGTTAGCTAATGGTGGATTGTTAAAAAAGTTAGCTAAAAGTAATGGATGAGCAGTTATTAGCTCAGAGTAATGGAGCTCGCTAAACATAATAGAAAAACAGATGAAATAGATAATTAAAAGTAATGGGTAAAAAAAGGTCCAGGTTCTTCCAAGTCAGACTAAGCATGACTGCAAACCAACTCACACTCTGACAATTCGATTGTATGGAAAAGGTATGGGGATACGTCAATCAAAAAACGTAAGCATCCACTGATTTCGAGAAAGGCAGTCTTTTGTTTTCAAGGACACATTGGTAGGGAATTTGACGTGACAGCTCTTTTCTCTCGGTTTGAATCACTTTCAAGCCCAATAGACCTTTGCTAACTTCTTTCAGTGAAGCTCTTTCACAAGATAGAGGCTGCAGTAATCTGGCCGTGATACTTGATGGCAGTGAGGAAGTTTGATTTTCATGGTTTTAAATAATTTGTCTTAAATGGAAAATAAAATCCAATGAAAATGCACGTATCCATCAATGCACTTTAATCCTCCACCGCCCTAACTTGTGACATTAAGAGGTTAATGCAACCTGTGTTCAGACATTGCTCGGTGAATGGCTGTACTAGGATAGGAACAGTAATGTACAGTACAATATTGTGTTATTTCCTCTTGATGTCCAAGCAACAGTATTTGTATTTCAGCCTCAGGTGAGAGAGCTTTTGTATATCCCCCTCTGTCAGTGTTGAAAAGTGATTCCACGTTTCAAACATATCAGTAGGTGGGGCTGCCTGCAGTGAAAGATGAACTGTTTGGACATTTTGTAACGGCGTGGTAGGTGATAGAAATTGTTTAGACCGTAACCGTGGCACCATTTTTACATCAAAGCGAGCTGCTCATTCACTAGCCCCTGAGCCCCGAGAAGTTACAAAGATTATATTGAGACAGATGATGAAGAGCACCAGGTGGTTATGGAATCCAGCAGGGGAGTTTCACATTAAGGCCAGCAGGGTTGTAGCTGTGACTCATGGCCACATATTTCAACCCACCCCACAAGCCTATACTCAAGAATCTGCACTCTCATCCGCCAACTACAGCACCACCCTTTGTCAAACGATGACTTCTGCTGACTAATTAAATTAATTAGTCTGAGGGTTAACTCGCTGCGTAGTATTATATAAATAGGAGGCTGTTTTTTGTGCACAATAAAGTGCATGTACAGACCTTGGCCCAAAACACTCCGCTTCATTGTAGCCCTTTCTAAATCACTCATACTGAGTTGTCCCACAAAATTTGATTATCTTTAAAACCTCTTTTCATTACAACTTGAGACATTTTTGACTGCAGCAGTGGATTTCTAATGGAGCTGAAGAGTTATCTGAGTCAAACAGGGTATGACGGAATGAAGTGGTCTTGAGCGGGTCTTAATACAAGTCAACCCACCAAACCTACAGATGTTTAGGATCTGGGTGTACTTCTGTCGGTAGAGTTACATGTATGAATGGAATGGGGGAATAAAATTTTTTGTTTGTTCCTTCCTTTTTTTTTAGATGTAAACCCTTACTGAACTTGAGTGTAACTCTTGGCCTCAGGGGTTCTCTCGGGTAAACAGAAGGGGAGACAAGCGCTCCAGAGTAACCATGGCAATGGCTTCTGTGCGCTAGGCCGGTGGTTCAATACCCGGCTCCTCCAGGCTGCGTGTCAAAGTGTCCTCAGGCATGATACTGAACCCCGAATTGTCCCTGGTGGCTGTTCTCCAGTGTATGAATGTGTGTGAATGGTCAACGCAGATGTAGTGTAAAAGCGCTCTGAGTGGTCGAAATACAGAGTATTTACATCTAGTTTTGCTCCTATTTAGTAAACATGACAATGATATATGCTGTGCGTCGCGTACAAAAAGTTCAAGACAATTCAGGTTCGGCAGCTGGCCGGTGTGCGTGGGTACGGAAACGCACCGCTTGTCGCTACACCTTGTGCTCTGTAGGCCCAAATGTGTGCTCCCTTAAAATTGAAAATGTTTCTGCCGAGAAAACTAGACTCTGACGGTCACTTGTTTTAACAAGCCAGATAAAATGTAATGCCCTGGCAGTGGCAAATGAACTTGGTTTAATATTGATTTGATGTTTTGATATTTCATTTATGTTTAATTTGAGATTTACAATAAATATTTTATTGCTACTGAGTAAAGGGAATACTGCTGGGGGACAAAGCACCTTATTTGTTTAAAGTGTTTGCAAACCACATGTTATTGCACTTTTGTGTATATAGCAGTGCACAGTACACAAATTCAGAATCATTATTCAATTTAGCGCATATTAAAAATTTTAACTGTTGCCCAGCACTATTTATTTCCATTTGTAAACATACTAAATGAACCAAATGTCTCAACTAAAGAACAATAGATTGGTAAAAATATATATATAAATTTTCAATTACATTTTTTCCCCCTGTAGACAGATATGATCAAGGACCCACAGACATGATATCATCCGCTACAAGCCACAAAGTCAGGAGTCTTCTCCTCCAACACATTGTTTAAAGTGAGAAATATTGAGGTCACAATCATGGGAAAATTAGCACACAGGAAATTCCATCACGGCTTTGCGGCAGATTTGACCATGTGCCTTTTACTTTCTCTCACTCTAAGACTTCCCATTCAGAAGGTAGGGGAGACCACAGAGGCACAGTTTCCCTGAACAGGTGAGTAATAGCACTGCCAGTTACACTCACAGGCAGGCACATTCTTGTCCACTGACACCACGATGTGCACAAATGTACAACCAAGCATGCACACACCGACAAAGGGCCAA
>NW_024041893.1:0-21346 GCF_014851395.1 Micropterus salmoides | reverse complement strand
CACAACACGACAGTAAAACACCACAACACAATAGTACAACGCAACAGTAAAACACGACAGTAAAACACCACAACATGACAGCAAAACACCAAAACAGTAAAACACCACAACACGACAGTAAAACACCACAACAAAACAGTAAAACACCACAACAACACAGTGAACACACACAACACGACAGCAAACGCCACAACATGACAGCAAAACACCAAAACAGTAAAACACCACAACACGACAGTAAAACACCACAACACAACGGTAAAACGCGACAGTAAAACACCACAACACAACAGTAAAACACTACAACACGACAGCAAATGCCACAACATGACAGCAAAACGCCAAAACAGTTAACACCACAACACAACAGTAAACGCAACAGTAAACACAACAGTAAAACACCACAACACGGTAAAACACCACAATACGACAGCAAATACCACAACGCAATGGTAAAACACCACAACACGACAGTAAAACACCACACACGACAGCAAACGCCACAACTGACAGCAAAACACCAAACAGTAAAACCCACAACACAACGGTAAAACGCGACAGTAAAACACGACAGTAAACACCACAACACGACAGTAAAACACCACAACAAACAGTAAAACACCACAACACAACAGTTAACACCACAACACGACAGCAAATGCCACAACTACAGTAAAACACCAAAACAGTAAAACACCACAACACGACAGTAAAACACCACAACACAACGGTAAACGCGACAGTAAAACACAACAGTAAAACCACAACATGACAGTAAACACCACAACAGTAAAACACCACACAACACGACATAAAACACCACAACACAACAGTAAAACACCACAACACGACAGTAAAACACCACACACAACGGTAAAACGCGACAGTAACAAACAATACAAACCACAACATGACAGTAAAACACCACAACAGTAAAACCCACAACACGACAGTAAAACACCACAACAACAGTAAAACACCACAACACGACAGCAAATGCCAAACATGAAAGCAAAACACCAAAACAGTAAAACACCACACACGACAGTAAAACCCACAACACGACAGTGAAACACCACAACGGTAAAACACGACAGCAAACACCACAACATGACAGCAAAACCCAAAACAGTAAACACCACAACACACAGTAAACACCACAACACAACGGTAAAACGCGACGGTAAACGACAGTAAAACACCACAACACAACGTAAAACGCGACAGTAAAACACCACAACATGACAGCAAAACCCAAAACAGTAAACACCACAACACAACGTAAAACACCAACACATTTTATTTGGTTTAGCCAATAATGTAAATATTGAAGTTTTTGGCAGTGGATTAAAAATACTTAGAGTCAATATATACTTCAAAGGTTTTATCTGCAAGTATCAAAACGTTTTATAGAAATTAATTGAAAAGCCGTCCTCCCCTGGGGCCTTGTTGCTTGTTAGAGAATTAATAGCTGTAAGAATTTTGTAATTTCTTCTTATTTAATTCAGTTTTTTTTCTATTTGAGAGAGCATAGGTAAGTTATTTCACAAAAAAAAAAGTCTGGATCTTCTAGAAAATAAATTAAGCAGTTTGACGTGCAGTGCCGGAGCCTATAGCTGGAACTCATGTCTGACTGTTGCACTTAATGTTCACTGCATGGCAGGTTATATCTTGTTAATTCCTGTATTTTGTAGTTTATGTTCTATCAGTGTTTGTTTTTTTGTTTTTTGTAACTTATAACTCTTAAATTAAATGGTCTTAATGCACTGATTTCTGTTATGTTATATTCAAATGTAAATTTTTTGATTTTGTTGCAAACTGCTTTGGCAACATTGTTGAACTGAAACATGCCAATAAAGCACATTGAAATTGAATTAACACAATCTGAGAGAAAGGAAATAATGTAAACCTGTATCTGTCAGTAGAGAGTGCAAGCCTCAAAATGCGCAAAAATGGAAAGCCATGCCCATAAAGGGACAACAGGTGCTGTTGTTTCCATTGGAGCTGGCCATGGAAATAATGTTGTGAAACGGAAAAGTCATATTAATGTCAGTTTTAGAATTTCCACTGAAGCTTTGCTTCTGCTTTACATGTGTCTAAAATGTTATCTGCAAAGAAAAAAAGACACTGACACACCCTGTTTACATTCCACTTTTCAAAAGGTATTTCGGAGGGAATGTGCACAAAGTCAGCGGCTTACAGCAGCTTTTGTCATTAGTGTCTACAGTGGCACGAAGTGATGTTGGGCACACGCCAGTGTATATTTTTCACACCATTGCCGGTGTGTCACCCTCCCCCCTTCTCACCCTCCAAAGAAAAGTCACATGGTTAAGATTGACAAGGAGCGTCGTCGCATGCGCCTGCTCAGTTATATTGATCATTAGGGTAGATCATAAAGGGAACGTGAAAATACACAGCCAGAATTTTAAAGCACTGTGCGGGACGGCAGGGCGCAGGGATGCATAAAAATAACAGAAAATATATGTGCTCCTCTTTCTGTTCTGAAATGTACAGCATGAAACAGCCCACTGCCAAAACTGAGATGCTCCGTTTCAACATCTCCCCGAAAGAAGACAGCATCAGCACCAACAGCTATGAGTACCCCCACCGGGACTGTCCGAAGGTCACACTAAATGGGGAGACTGCCTGTAAAGAACTGTATATCATGTACGTCTACATAAATCACATTCACTACTCTAAATCTTCCGTGGTTTATTTTCTTTTTAAGCCATGACTCTGACAGGAGGCAAAGAGTCCAAATTACCTTCCTGAACACAACCTGGGCAAGAAGAAGTATGAGACCGAATATGTTAGAGCTTCTGCCATCCTCCAACAAAAGTATCTTCTTTGATCACATGTCTTTTTTTCTAATTTCCTAACTGTGAACCTTTTAATTTCCCCACAGCACCAGGGCAATGCTTCCTTTGGCATGTCCGTCTTCAATCGGGGCAATACCATCACGGGCAGCAGCATTCATGGTCTATCCTACGCTATTCTTACCAGTACTGTTTGTGTGTGTGTGTGGTGTGTGTGTGTGTGGTGTGTGTGTATTTGCTTGCAAAGAGTCAATTAAGAGCGAGTTCAAGTTTCTGTAAACCTGGGTTAATATGGTAATGTGAGAATGGAGAATAGAAGGGCAACTGATGCCAGAGAATAGTTTGATGGAGAAGTTGATACCTGCCATGTATGTCTGAATAGTGCAGGAACAGATTTGGACTGAAAATGCAGGGAGCACTCAACATATGATGATAACACAACAGAGACTGAACAGAGCTGTCGAACATTTATACTCAGGTACAAGCAGGGCGGGAGAGCAAACAAGCGGAGCAATGAGGCAATCAAGACTGGGAGCACACACACACCACACAGGCAGGCAGAGTGTAGCACAGGTGACACAGATGGGCAATCAGATAAACAGGACACAGGGCTTGAACTAACACCAGACAAAACTAACTTAAACAGAACAGGAAACAGGCAGACTGAACACAAGACAAGAAACAAATAGGACTAAAAATCCAAAACACAGAACAGACCAAGCAGACTAAATAACTGATAACACAGAGTGGTGGGAGGAAAGGAGGAGGGCCAGAGTCCAGAGGGGAAAAACAACAAGATAGAGTGTCTCTGAGTCCATATCAGAAAGGAGCAGGGCAGGGAAAAATGGGAGGTGGTCAAGGGCAATACAATGGAACGGGGCCAGACAGGGAGACTCTGGCAGATGGCCAGAGGGCAGAATAGGGGAACCAGAGGCCTCTGGCAGATGGCCAGAAGGCAGGTCAGAGAAGCTGGACAGTTCGGGTGGATGACCAGGTGGTCGACCTGATAGGCTGAGCAGGTCAGGAGGGTGGCCTGGGGTTTGGCCAGCAGACCAAGCAGGTGGGGGGGTCGACCAAGAGCATGAGCAGTGATCTCTGGAGGCCAAGCAGAAGGTCGACGGCGGGGACTGTAAACTTCAGGAGGCAGGACAGGGGGCCGGCAATGAAGGTTTAAGGCAAGACCTACTACTGAGTGCAAGCAACTTGCCTGAGACACTGACTGCTACGACATGACTGGAATATAGCCGGTTTTCAAACAGATCATTGTACAGATTGTCATCTGAATTAGACAAATTCATCTGTATTTCTGGATCCCGGCTGATTGCTAAATTCTAACATAGTTTTCGGTTTGTGTGATCATGCGCTTATGCGTCAAGCACTGTCTGTCTTGCTTCAAGCAATCTGAGACAGGCTGAGTAGAACAGGTATACATAGCCTTGACAGCTGATGGGAGGGGTGATTGAGGCATAGCTCCACTCCCAAACCTGAGTTAACAAAATAACTTCATATGTTTTTAGGAACAACCACTCAATGTGATTTTGTCTGATATAGGTCATGATGTACTGAACCTCTGCTGGATGCGTTTTTCTTCCTGCCAGGTGTTTTTGTGTGTGTGTGTGTGTGTGTGTGTGTGTGTGTGTGTGTGTGTGTGGTGTGTGTGTGTGCAGTCTACTCCCGACTTTCCCAAAAGTTACAAATGGTCATTGCTACAGTTCAAGTACTTGCAATCATGTTTGTTGTAGATACAACTGACTACATTTTTAAAGGAAACAGTAAGAAGAAGTTCTCATCCATCCATGGTCAACCACTTATTCTGCATAAAGGGGGGGGCTTACATTGGGCGAAAGGCAGGGTACACCCTGGACAGGTCACCAGTCCATCGCAGGGCCACACATAGACAGACTAAGGACAATTTTAGAGACACCAATTAACCTGGATGGTCAGAGGAAGTATCAAAGTGACCGAGCACATCTTAGATTATTGCTGGCACAAGATTTTAGGGGATCATAAAGGATAACCTCTCTTTTTGTCCCTCTCCCTCTCTGTAGATTCGTACCTCTGTAAACCAGCTCCTGTGCACCTCTAAGGAATTCAGCTGGATCCGCCACACCATCATCACTGTAGCCCTGCTGGCCAGCACCAACTCCCTGGTTATCTTTGTCCCCAGCATCAGGGACATTTTTGCCGTCATCAGTGGGTGTCTTTGAGCATGTTAATGCATATGATGCCACAAAAAGCGTCTCAAATACAAAATGAGGCAAAAATTCCAAATGTCTCCCCTCACACAGGGCTTCTGCTGCCTTGCTCATCTTCATCCTGCCCTCGGCTTTCTACATCAAACCGGTCAAGGAGTCCATGATGTCTGTGCTGAAGATCGGGGTAAGGAGTGAGATCTTACATCTACAGGGACGTTAGAGAATTAGCAGAAACTTCACCAGACAGCCATTTATAGAAGCTTTTTATACAGCTGAAGTCACCTTGAGGCAATAGTTCAACATTTCAAATAACAGACTGATTTGCTTTATTGCTGAGAGATCAAAGTTCAACACCACTTTCATATTTGTCTGTTCAACATGAAGCTGTAGCCAGCAGCCCGTTAGCTTAGCTAAGCATAAAGACTGAGTGGAAACAGCTATTGGCCATTCCTTAGGCTTATATTGAACATAAAGATAACAGAAAATCTTCTCATCTAAACTATTGCAAGAAAGTGAATACGCATATTGCTCAAATTGTTAAGCTCTTCCTTAAAGTCACTCAGTGTGAACACTGAATGTGAAATTGTTCTCCTGTCGAGGCCTTCCTGCTGTTGGGATTCGTGGTCATGATCGGCAGCATGACCCTCATCATCCTGGACTGGATCCACAATGTTATTTAAAATGTTTTGTGTAGTTATGGTACAGCAGAGAACTTTTCTTTTCAACTTTTTTTTATGAGAGAATACTTTGAATTTGACCACATGCAGTGGTTGGAATATACTATACCTTGTGTTGTAACTACGTGGACAATTATACTCCCTCTGGTGGTAAATATGAGTAATGCTTCTTACTCATCCTTCTGTATACCTTGTTTTAGATGGCACCGTTTTTGTTCCTGTTTTTTTTTTTCTTTTTCTAGTTAATCCCCCCCACCCCCCCAATCTCTATACTTCCCAACTCAGTTTCGCCCACACCACCTCCCTTTTCTACCTTTACAATAAAAGTAGCCCATGTACCATGTAGTTAGAAAGTGATTATAGACTAAAACTAAACTAAAATAACATAAATATTTTAGTAGGTTATAAAACTAAACTAGCACTGGGTGTGAAAACAACACTAATAAAAATTACTCTAGCTGTTAGAGAGAACTAAACACTTATAAGACCATTGGTGACCTGTAACTTTAGATTAAGACTAAACTAATGTTATGTAGCATAGGAAAGCAGCAGGGGCGTTTCCAGGCTCTTGAAACATTGGGGGCTTTGTCCAGCACAGAAATCTTTCATGTGTTTTAACCCCCCACCCCCGTTGCCGCCTACCCAAAGTACGTCTCTAAAGCAACAGTAAATGACCTCCACGCAGTAACTCTAACATCTGTCTCATTTTCCAATAATAATTAACCCTGATAATATTAACTTGTGTGGGTCTGGGGGTCCTCCCCCTGAAAAATTTGGGCTTTGAACACTTAATTTCCTGCATTCTGGTGAATTTTTGTGCACCAATTTATTGAGGAAATGTCTGAGGTGACAATTCTCTTTTAATTTAATCCCAGCTGAGTCTACATACATGCAGGCATGCTTGAAGTAGCCTAAGATCTTAAATGAAATTAGCCTAATTAATTTGAATTTAGTTTAAAAAGAACTATTGTTGAAAATGTTCAATCTCCTCAGCTCACAGGCACTTTAGAGGGAATGAAGCATCCTGGAGACAGTAGAACAGTAGTGTCTCACAGCGAGGGGAACAGAGACAGCAGGACACAGAGCGACAGGTGTTATGATATTCTCTCACTACTGTGCAGGGACTGTTAATCGTTTGTGTTAATACATTGACTAGACACTGACCGACAACATTTATATTTAAATATACTGATTCCAATTTTGCAATTCAGTAGTCGCGGAGAAGCCCTGAAGCTGTGAGCAATGCGCTCTCTGTCTCTCTCTCTCTCGTGCTCTCTCTAAATGCAGGCAGTCTGGTCACGGTGATGGATTGGTCACATTACGTGAACTTCACACAAAATGTATCAGTTATTGCGAGTAGCCTCTGCTCTTTGAAGACCTGCGAGACAGGCTTTGTCATGAACATTATTGTGCTGTGGTGGCAGCCCGGCTGACGGTGAGTGTCCTGTTTATTTCTCCTTTTTTTTTTGCTTGTGATTCTGTTTTCCCCTGGTGTTGTGTTTTCCTCTACTCTGCCTGCCTCCTCTGTGTCTCCTCCCCTGCGTGTGCTCTCCCTTTCTCTCTCCCTCCGCTCCTGAGCCCAGCCAACGACCCACACCTGCACCTCGTCAGCCACCTCCTCTGCCTGCCACACCTGCCAGCAATCAACTCCATCCCTGCCTGCATATCAACCCCGGTTCCCCACACCATCTCCGCTTGATCGTCATTGCTCCTAACCTGGTGCTACCTCATCGCTCTAGCCCCGGAGTAATCTGTGCCATCAATGTTTCCTTGTACTTTGTTTTCCCTGCGTCTAACCCTGTCTGTCTGTCTCCCCTCCAGGTTCACTCACCTCCGTCCTCTGTTCCGTCAGCTGGCCTCGCCACCCTGCCCTCTCCCCTCGGACCTCTTCCACCTTTTGACGTGTTTATATCAGAGAAGGCTGGCACTGCTACCAAAGGAAACAATCACTGTGTCGAAAGGGTGTGCAGAACTTCTCCTGCCCCCAGCTACTCTTTCAATGGTGCTATTAATGCTAAAAACTCTCAGCTTCCACCATCTATTGCTACCCCTTCTGTGTCAAAACAAAACTCTTCCAAAACAAATCTGTAGAGTTGTATACTTTTTTTTTCCTTTGCAATTTTCTCCAGCATAATATTTATGTTAGTTAGGGCATTATGTAGTTTTCAGCGGCCACTAGCGGTGCGGTTCTAAGATTGCAACCAGGTGTGTGCTCGTACGCGTGCTCGCTTTAACTCATGAGCGAGCATAATCCGAAACTCAGGTAAACTCCCACTGCAACGTTACAGTAATAGTTTTATCTGCTGCAGGTTGAACTAATCGATGCTCGTTACATGATAACGTTACATTTACTGCATTTAGCCAACGTGCTACATCATTAGCTCGCCTGCTGCTTTTCAGTAACCATCTTTACTTTCTGTGAAGTAAATCAATGTCAGCACAGCTACATGTACTGGATGATAATGAAACGACTAGTGAGCTGGACTGAATACGATTGTGTCACACTTTATAACAGTTAGACCGCAGTAAGTAACTTTACTGTAACAAGTTAGTGGATGGCTCAGAATGCTGCGTTCCATTTACCTCGGAGGTCGGAGCTGGGAATGACGTCACACCCGAGTTGACGGCGTTCCAGTTAACAAGTCGGAAAACCTTGCTCGGCCAGCTGTTTGTTTACAACTAGCCAGGTTAGCTATTTATATGCTGGTTGATAATAAAAAATGCATTGTGCGGTATTTACTCATACTAACACTGTAGCAACATGTCCACAGACAGCTGTTGGACAGCACTTTGTGTACGAACATTATATCAGTTGCAAATACACAGAAGTGCTAATAAACAGTATAAACTACAGCTTTCACTTATTGTTGATATCCCAACAACCATCTTGGGATCACGAAGTCGGTGTAGAGCGGTTCTCACGACTTCCCAAGTCAGGATTCCGATTTAAGGGGGGCGTTCTCTTTGAAATTTTGACCGGATTGGTGCGCGAAAAATGGAGTCAGAGGAGAGTGTAGAGAAACAAGAAGACACAAGAGAAGCTGTGAATAGGAAAAGGAAGAAGGTTAGTGATTCAAGTGATGGCAGCCAGGCAAGAAAAACAGATGAGAGGTTTCAAGTAGGAATGATAGCAGTGACAAGAACAGATGGGATCTTCAAGGACTCGCACGAGGTTGGAAGGTTTGTTGGAGATAAACTCGGTCCATTAAAATAACAAGGAGTGGGATGGTTGTCATTGACTGTGTTTCAAGGCGTCAGAGAGACCAAGCGTTGAGGATTAAAACATATAAAGATTTCAGCTGTTTGAAATGCTTCCCACTCGGGGAAAAAAACAAAAAGAAAGGAGTAAGGAGAAAGCGGCGTACCGATGTCAGTGGAAGACGAGGACTTTTGGAACACTGAAAGAGTGAGTGAGGCGACTTTTGTGGGAGATTTGCCTGAGAGGGTCTACCTAGACTACATATGCTACAGGGTGAAGCCTTATGAAACAGCTCCATTAAGGTGCTTCTTTTGTCAGGAGTATGGACATGTAGCAGCAGTATGTAGAGGAGTCAGAAGATGTGGAGATGTGGGAAGGGCAACTGTAAAAGAAAGGAGTGTGAAGAGAAACAAGACCAAGCAAAATGCATTCACTGTGTGGGAAATCACCATGCAGGGTCAGCGCAATGTCCGGAAAAAATAAAACAAAAAAGTGAGTAAAATCAGAGCAGAAGAGGTCTAACATACGCTGAAGCTACCAAGAGACTGGAAAGAAAGAATGAACGAGCAGTAGTACAAAAGGAACAGGAGCCGAAAAAGAAGGGAGAGGATCAGAATGTGATATGAATGGACAAGAAGCGATTCCTCGCATTTATTGCTATGGTGGTTAACTGTGCTGTGGAAATTAAGAGCGTTTAAGTCAGAGAGGATCAAGATGGTGCTGGATGCAGCAAAGAGATTCCTAGGCATTGCTGACATATCAGGGGAAGAAATAGACACAACTCTGAGGGAAGGACTTACATCATCTCAGACCATTGAGTCTGACTCATAGAACGGACAACGGAAGGGGAGAACATTAAAAGTAACTGTAAATATATTGCACTGGGAGACCATTTCATTCAGTAGGTGGCGGTAATGCAAAACTTTGTATGCCAACCGCCACAAAAGAAGAAGAATGTGAACAACGAATAGAGGAGGGCAGCAATACGCCACTGATGCGTCTAGTCTGCCGGAAACAAGAAGAAATTTTGACCTTTGAACTTGGAAATTCCAACTTCCCATGTTAACTGGAACGCACCATTCCTCTGGGTTGTTATGGCCATTTTGTTGCAGTGTTTTATGTTACGTGCGTCACGTTAGTTACAGCGACTGAGGTGGAGAAGCTGTGTACCTGAGTAACGTTATTGGTAACTGTATAAAAACCACAATAAACATAAACTGAATGTTACGAAGAAAACAGCAGGTCCAAGCTCCTGTAGTGTTAGCTGGCTGCTCCTGGCTGCATCACTATAGGCTAACGTTGGTAAATAAATCGCTCCACATTTGCTTTTTACCGTTACATCCTCTCTGCAGGCTAAATTAAGATTGGCACACAGGACAGTAACACGGGTCGCATTAGTTGGTGAAGTAATATTTCCATATTACTTAATGTTATATAACTTTGCACCGGATAACATTAGCAACTGCTCGACGTTAGCCTGCGAGCTAACGTGACTTTCTCTGTGTTTCTCCAGCTTTACTAATGCTCACTTTGTTCTTACTGGACATCATCTGAACCTGTTTGGTCTGATGGGCTTCAGCACATAAACCTTTATTGTTGTTTTGTATCCTTATGTGGAGCCTGTGTTTTACTGTGAGCCGGTTGTTTTTAAGTTGTTAGTGGACTGCGTGTTCTTAGCTGCCGTGTTGTCGCTGTAGTACGAGAGGCTCGGGAGCGCACACAGGGCTGAATCTGACCCGGAGACCTCACATTCAAAGCAGAATAGTGGCTGAAAACAGGCGTGTGCTTCATTTCTGAGTGAGTTTTGAGCCCATTGACAATAAGGCAAAAAAAATTTGATTAATTTCATTGAAAAACTTACATATAGTCCCTTTAAGTAGATTAAATATTTTTAATGCAACCTGTAGTTCTCATTAGTTATGTAGTTTGGAGGGGAGGTTTGAAGTCCGGAAAGCTCTGCTATGGTCAAACCTGTGTAAAACAAAATAAAATGAAATTGAGTCCCAAGACTGGTGATGTGAGCCTGTGCAGGGTTGAGGACTGATGATAGTATCAAGGCTGGCCCCATCACCTACCATCACTCTCTACTCAAATAAATGCTGGTCTGGCAGGACAAAGCAGCACACCACATCAGCACACCATAAAAGGGCCCTGTTATCACTTTCAGATATTTACATCATGATTTATGGTAAACCACAGCTTGTAATTATGGGTTTTGTGCATAAGGATATTGAAATACATGGGTGACCTGTAGTAGACATAGCTCCAACATCTCACTTGTGTAGCCTAATACTTGAGGCTTTCAACATTAAAAGAAAATATTTGCTTCTAAAACATTTAAAAGTCTCATTTTATGTTGCATTATTTATAGGAATTAGAGACAAAAATTGAGTATTGGGGGGAAAGCTGCTGTTTACTTGGTCGTATTTGTTTCTTGGAGGCAGAATGTAATATGCCATGGTAACTGGATCGAGTTAATGTTCCTGTTCATTTGGTGGGTTATGTGTTTGTTGGAATTTGTTTCAAAATGATGTACAGCACTGTTGATGTGGTTCTATCTTTATCCACAAAGACATTGTGAGGGATGTCTGTGGACAGATTGCTGCAATGCTGCCTGCTGGTTGTTTTGTGGAACATGTTTGATATGTTAAGAGGAAGAGAACTCAATCCTACTCTCAGTTTGCCCATTTATATCAGATATGAGAAAATGTCATAAGAAGTTGCTGTTGGTATCCTGTGAAGTGACAGAGGGAATATCCAGAAGGTTTTTCTTCTGAGGTGTTTGTGAATTAATGGCTTAATGTCCAAATAAAGCTTGGTGTTCATCAGACTGATGACTCCTCAGATTACTAACTGGCAATAAAGGCTGCTCTGGAAAAGACTGAACAATGTGCTCAGACTTTCTCGTCTGTTTAGGGAAGTTTGGCCACAGTCCCCTTTAGTAGAAAGATAAACAAAAAAACTACTGTCTTTGTGTATTGATAGCTAGCTGCTTAATAAAACTGATAAAACTAAATATTAACCTATGGTTCTAGTTTGATAACAAGGCTAGCTGTTTAAATTTACATTTGTATGTCACTGAATTAGTATCCATTTTCTTGTTGTGATGGGTAGGCTTTCGCCCTAGTAATGCCACTATCTAGTTTAACCCTCTCAGGTAAGCTTCACCCTGCCTCTCCAGTAGCAGGCACACACCTGGAGATAAGTGCCTCTTTAAGAGTTGATATGCAGGGAGGACTCAGGAACTGTCTTGATGCATTGTGTTGCAGTGTGGCTAGGGAGCGGGTTAGGATTTTGGATGGTATGCCTCAAGGCTGATGCATAACTGTTTTAACTTTTGTGAACACTTTTTAAATTGTTTTATTACAGGCATTTTAAGCCACCTGTCGCCAAGATCCTGTAGACTGCATGGCCTGTTTTGCTAGAGTTCACTGCAGAGATGTCCGTGGAGGTTGATACCCTGAGTTGCCTTAAACGTCCGGTCTTTGAATTAGGTCAGAGCTGGGTGGATGATTTACTGCATTAGTTGAGTGTTGTATAGCCACTGCTGTTTTGCCTGCCTGATCAACTGTTGCTGATTTTTGTGTCCTGATTTTAAATGTGGATTCTTCATATGAGACTCTGTTACAGGTGGATGGGCCTTGTGAAAGTTTTTGCCAACTGCTAGGTTCAGCTAAGGAGCTGTGTGCGCACCTTCAACTGAGCCTTATTGTGTGGTGTTTTATGTGTGTTTTGCTGTCTTTATGTGGTGGCGCACCTCTGTGGTTGGTGGTGTCAGGGCATCCTGGTGGCAGTTTCCCTAGCAAGCATCTTATCTATGCGCCATCACCACCCATTTTATCCTTTAGCATCTCTGCAGCATTGGCATTAACATCTTGTTGGTTTAGTATTGTTTGAGCTTGTGTTGTTAATAAAAGTGCCCAAAACCTGATTTGTAAATTTTGATGTTTCATAAACCACCTTTCCAGTCAAAACCCATGTCTATCTTGTAAAGAAATGCTCTGTAAAAATGAAATCCCATGGGTTAAAATGAGAGATTATAACATGAATCTGTTCCCAAGCTGTTCCAAAAATATTCAAGTAGCACAGAATTCATTTATAACAATTTATCATATACATATTTATATATGCCTGAGCTCCTTCTCCTTGTGTGCAATGACAGTTTTATGATGTGAAAACCAGCGGAGGCTTATGGAAGTGAAGACTATTAGATCTGAACGCTCGACATAGGTCTACAAATGTTAAAGATTTTTAACATACTGATTTTGCCACATGCACCACAACCCATGTGACACTTTATGTAAACAAGATTAGTGAGCATTATTGAAAGTATATCAATAACTTCAGTAAAACAGATGTAAAACAGTACAAGTAGAATGTTTTGCTCTTAGGAGGGGGCTGTATTGGCACAGTGCCACAATTAACAGGTGTGGTTACCATAAATCATGATGTAAATATCTGAAAGTGACAACAGGGCCCTCTTATTGTGCTGGAGGAAGGAGTGATGTTCTGTTTTGTCATAACAGTGCAGCATTTATTTGAAGAGAGAGTGATAATAGGTGACTGGGGCCAGCCTTGCATCAGTCCTTAAACCCTGCAAAGGTTCACATCCTCTAGGTATAGGGGAAAATCTGGGAGGTCCTGAGATGAATACCAGGAAGAAAAACTAATGACTCAACTTTTATTTTACTTTACACAAGTACGAACAGTACAGAGCACTGTCTTTCCCTGGTGGGGTAATCAGACAGAATTAAACCCAAAACAGCACTAAAAGATCTGAAAGTTCCAGAGCTAGAGGAGATGCTTTTTGACTCTTAGTAATGCTCACCAGGTTTCACACACAAGTAGGCCTACATAACTTATGAGAACTACAGGTTGCATTAAAAATATTTAATCTACTTAACTAACATAAGTATATTACACTGAAGAAAATTGTGAAGGAAAATAAAAAGTATACAACTCTACAGATTTGTTTTGGAAGAGTTTTGTTTCAACTTCAACTTCAAGTCTGTATTTGCCAAAACGACGCAAGTCGCCTGGAATTAATTTTAGTGGTTTTGCCACAGAAGCGGTAACTAGATGGTGGAAGCCAGCCTTCTCTTTGATATAAACACAAGTCAAAAGGTCAAAACCTGTTGGGGATAGAGTGACCTCTGCTGGTTGAGCTCCCACATAGCAAGAAGGCCTACATGTATGTTATGAAACTAAAATATGAATTAAATCATAGAAACTTAATAAATAGGCTAACTGCTATCCCAAGCTACATATCATTAGTTCACTTGTCTTAATCTGAAGTTACAGGTCACCAATGGTCTTACAAATGTTTAGTTCTCCCTAACAGCCAGAAATTATTTTATTAGTTTTAACTTTTATTTCAGTTAACTAGCGTTTTTTTCACACCCAGTGCTAGTTTATTTTTATAACCTACTAAAAATGTTATTTTAGTTTAGCTTTACTACATGGTACATGAGCTACTTTTATTTTGAAGGTTTGACCAGTTACTTTCGCTTCCAAAAATAGAATAGACCACGTGACTTCCGTTTTTGGTTTATAACGAACAGACTCTTCATTCTTTGTTCAAAAAGGAATAACAATAAAATCGGCAAAAACAATTTTTGATTCTGACATCAAAAACGGTTATTTTGTTTTGAAACAAACAGATAAACGGTATTTTTGTTTTTGAATTACAAACGAATTACGGATTATCCAGAGATATCCAGACCCCAGACCCTCAAGTGCATCATTTGCTATTTAAACAATGTGGGCACTTGGTGTGAAACTGACAACTGCTTTGGTTGGAAACTAGCTGACACTTGCTGCGCTGTGAGCCGCTTTGCGCAGAGTACAAGATAGGGCCAACAGAGAGCTAAATACAGCGAGCTGGGGTGGTGGAGAATGACGATCATGTATGCACTATGAGAGTGCGCGTTGTCATGATGAAGACCCCAAATGCCAGTGCGCCACAGTTCCACAATGTCTTGTTTTTCATTGTTACTGGCAAAAAAACTTTTTTATGCTAAGTAATTTGCTTTCATTGGTGGGTGGGACTTTATCAACCCATTGTTTCTGATTGGATAGTGTGATCTATCAGTTATGTTTGTGCTACTCTTCAAAATAAAGGTTCTACCTGAAAATGTCTATTACAGATGTGATTCTCCCTCTTTGGCTTAAGAGGATGCAATGTCTCCAAAAAAATATACACTTAGTTGCCAGTTTATTCGTGAAACCTAACGAAAACTAATTAAATAATGCAATAAAACCCCCTTCATGATTAAGAGATTGACAGATTGACTATTGACGTGGTGATTCAATTGTAGGCTATTCATTTTGGAGCATGTAGTTTGTGGTGCTGTTAAATCCTGATGAATTAAACAAAGATGTTGCTGTTATTTAGTCTAGCCTCACAGATTAAGGCTTATTTTAGTAAGTACTGTGGACAGTAAAGTGTTCTCAATAATTATAAAGATCAATGGCAAGCACACTAAAAGGATTTACAAAAAATTAAGTGTTGGTCTTAAAATTAGATGTGGTCAGGGAAATTGTTGGTGCATTGCTATCTTGAGGCAGCAGAAAGCAACTGCACCACTGACCCCAAAACAAAATGGCGTCAACGACGCAGTATTTTACAGTTTTTTGTTATTTTAGGGTGCATTATTGTGACAGTAAGAGAGACGACGTGCGTATTTACGCATGAGGCACAGCAACATAACTTAATATTAAAATCTCCCAACACGGCAACAGGATCACAATCTTCGGCGTCGCAAGATAATTTTTCCGGGGCTTTAACCCCGAATGTTTTGACTGGAGCCACGAATGTAACTCGACAACAACAAAAAATTTTCCATATTAATATGCAATAATCTTTTTGATGCCGCCTGTCTCGCAGGTATTCAAAGAATGGAAGCTACTTGCAATATTATTGCTACATTTTGTTTGAAGTTCACATAACGTGACCCCCCCACCGTTACTGCCTGCCTGCATTTATGGTACTTTCAGACCAAAAGCGAAGCGAGCGTTCGGGGCGGTGAGTTTACATACAAAGTCAATGCAAAGACGCGTGAAGCGACGCGAAGGGGGCGGGGCCGGCGACGTGAAGGTAAAGTGAAGGAATTCGCGTGAGTTGAATATTTTCAAAGAAATTTCGCATGACACTGAGTCACGATAGCCTATCAACGTTGAGATTATCCATACGTCACCGACGGCTTCAGAGCGTTGTGTGGAAAGGGCCGGGCAGAGCGGACAATTGAAAATCTGCTGGCCGTCGGAGTGCCGCTAAACTTGGGGGAGAGGAGCAGGGAGCAGCGCTCCAGCTTTTGGACAAATAAACACCCATGGTCTGACTGGATTATGCCCTGATAACTACGCTGTTTGCTCGCGGGAGGAGCTCGGAGTAAACTGCCTTTATTAAATTAGCTTTTTACTTTAGTTTTGGGATTATTATTATTATCTTCACTTGAGCTACTCAGCAGCTAGATTCCGTGCACATGTGGTTCCAGTGTTGTTATATTTATATAAAAACCGGGCAAAACTGGACATTGTTGAACTACCAGCTATCGTTGTACCTTGACCAAGTTAGCATAGCATAGCCCTAATCGATCCGAACTCCATTCAGAAAACAAACATTTTAGAAGTTGTTGTCCTGCTGTCTTGCTG
This sequence comes from Micropterus salmoides, assembly GCF_014851395.1. NCBI lineage: Eukaryota > Metazoa > Chordata > Actinopteri > Centrarchiformes > Centrarchidae > Micropterus > Micropterus salmoides. The sequence continues at coordinate 4,806 of NW_024041893.1, read as the reverse complement.
ACAGACCTGACAAAGCATGAATTCATATGTTTAACATATCTGCATCATATTGTAGTTATTTCTGAATCAGTTTGATCCAGCAAAATGGCGAGTTGTGTTTATTCGCGTCTCAGCAGTTGTCCTGCGATAAAACCCCCGCAAGGAGAGCGTTGCGTAGATTAAATTCGCGTTGGTCTGAATGCCGCATTTGAATGAGCACACAAGAGAGAGAGAGAGCGCATTGCTTACAGCTTCAGGGCTTGTCAGTAAATACTGATTTTCTACCCAAATAGTAAACAATCCGCCACAAAGTAGCGAAAGAATAACATGACACACCTGTCACTCTCTGTCTCTATTAAAACTGGTGAAAAGATGAAAGATTTCTGGGCTGTGCAGCTACACCCCCAATGTTTCAAGAGCAACTGCACCACGCGCTTCGTTTTAACACAGCGAAGGAGATCATGTTTGATCACATCACATATCACAGATGATGTTGGGTAAGCTTAAATAACTTCCTGGGAACCTTTTGATCACACCTGGTTCCATAGGTGTCATATCAAGGCACGTATCAGGCACACCAATTTATGATTAACTCAGAATTGGACATTTCAACATACTGGTCTCTTACTTACTTAACCAAGGTACAGTAATATGTTAGTTTCATAAACACAAACATGTGTAGACACTTATTGACAACTTATAGACTACGATTATTTAGATAATTACATTAATTAATTATATGAGTTGGTGTGCCTGGACTTTCTGGTTTGGCCTTTGATGTGGAAAACATCTTAGAAAGTGCATCACAGCATGAAGAGTTTGTTTAAATTTTAGGATAACATGTTTAAATTTAACATTTTCAGCGCCTGTCTCTCACCAGGTTTTTCAGTGTCCCTGATTCATTCAGAATTGTTGGTCGTTGGGATCAGCCCTGCCAACATGGATTGCTGTCTGAAGGTTACCTGTGTCCTGCATAACTTCTTGAGGACTGTGAGCACCACCAAGATAACCATACCAAGCTGTGGGCCTACTGTGGGCAGCAACAAATCCACATGGGAGGCCATACATTGCCTCCAAATATTTCTTTATTATTTCTTTGCAGAGGGAGCTGTCCCTTGGCAACCTATGCTATGTAAGACTTGGCTTTGAAAGAAGAGCCACCAATTACTTTTAAAACATCTCATTTTCATAAATATGAAGTGACTATCTAATGAAGACTTATTATTATTTTGATTGTTTGATATTTTAGTAATTGTTTTGTTTACTGACATTGATACTGATTTCTTTTTATTTATTTATTTATTTTTTTGTCTATTAATATACACACACACACACACATTTACGGTGTTCGCAGCCATAGGCTGGGTGAGCTGTCCCACCCTAGCTGCCCGATTCCTGGCTTCGTGCTAGGGATTTTTCCGGGATTCTTCCGCTTTGTCTGGATGAAGAAAAACACTCGCAGTGGCAGGGCCGTCCTTGGCCTGGCAGTCAACCCTGGTTCTGTTTTGGAGTGATGTCCTTTGTTACTGCTGGCTTAACGGCCCACGTGGCTGGGTCCAAACTTCGGTGGGAGCAGTATAAGTTCACTCAACTAAAATAAAGCTTAAAAGAACTTGGTCATTCTTGAATTCAGAGCTGCGCGACTAAAACGGTCGTGAAATGGATAACCTTAACAAACCAAACAAAAGAAAATATAAAATAAGTAAGTTGCTGGAAACAAGGGAGAAGCCGAAGTCGCGGTGCTTTGCGTGTGTGGCTTGAAAAGAATCTTTGCAGCAAGCCAGCCCAGACTTCTTAGGGCATTGCTGGGAGACGGAGCATGCTCCGCATGTGCCAAGGGCAGAGCAAGAAGCGAAGAGAAGAGCACAAGAGCACCTTTTTAACATACACACGCTTACTGTTTTATTTATTTATTTTATTTTTAATATATTTTTTTTAAACACACACACACACACACACACCACACACACACACACACACACTTACTGTTTTATTTATTTATTTTATTTTAATATATATTTTTTTAAACACACAAACACACTTACTGTTTTATTTATTTATTTTATTTTAATTTTTAATATTTCTTCTTTTTTTTTAACACAAACACACATAAGCTTTGATTACTTTACGCTTTAATTACTTGTTTAATGAAATGTATGGGGTTGATTGTTCTTATGTTGTATGTATGATGCTTTGGCAATATTGTTGTTACACATTCATGCCAATAAAGCTAATTTGAATTGAACTGAATTGAGAGCGAGCGCATGTCGCTGTGTTTTGTTTCCTAGAGCGTGTCCCAGGAGGGGGCTGTGTTTCCCCTGAGGGTTTATTTCCGGGCTCCTGAAAGAGGCTGTCCCTTAACTTTAATGTCTATTTTAAAGTCTATTTGCGTGTACTTCAATCAAATACCTTCCCACAATCAAACCTTAATGTCATAAACAGTTATACCGTTCTTAGTTTTAAACATTTGATGAAAAGGAAAGGAAACAATTACTTAATTGTTGTAATGATTAGAATGGTTACCAGTTAAAGACACTTTCAAGATTTCAGAATGAAAGAAACTTAACTTAACATTTCCTGGATAATATTGGCTGTTACACATTCTTAGAGAATATAAGCAAGTTACACAAACATGGCATCAGATTATACACAATAAAATACAGAGTGACAGAGTTTATGGTCAGGGTGTCTAGGATGTCTCTCAGAATACACAGTTTGTAGTCTTTATGTCTGTTTGCGCTTGTGCAGGCGTATTTCTATACCCCAAAGATGAGTCTTTTCCTGTGCAGGTTACAAAGGCCAAATCTTGGGAGGAGGCCCCCTTGGGTAAAATAACCAATCTCACCTTTCTCTCAGGGGACACAAAGTGAGATATTATTGATCTTCCTTTTTGGCATAAAATAATTAAAACACACTGGCTGGACCACTACATAATCCATATGATCTTTAGCATTTGGCCACATGTTCTCCTCATCCACATCACATCCATGAGACCATAGTCACATGGTCTGTGATGGTTGCTCTTATTTCATGACAACAGCTCTCATTTGAACACCACCACGTATTCTTAGTCCTCTCCCCCTACCTCTCATTCTCCCTGATTCTGGTCCAATTACTCCTCTCCCTGGTTCAGCTAGTCCTCTCCCTGGCCCAACGATTCTTCTGCCTGTTTCAGATATCCTCGATTATTTACTGCATATTCTGTGGAAACAGTGAATTGTGTTAATGGTCTGGTCCTGCTAGGGGTGGGCGATATGACGACATTAGATTGTGAACGATTAAAATCCCTCCGCGATCTGCCTTTTCAAAGTGATCGTTGGTATTGTGCTACAGTGCACAGACAATCAGTTTAATTCTGTGGCTACACATGCAGTTGACAACTGCTCTGTCAACATCGCAAGTCAGCTGCCTCGCTGCCTGCGTCCTCCACTGTCTACAAAGGCAACACTGTTACTTTTGGGCGTCATAAAATTAACATTAAAGTTTCCTGCGTCCCCCAGCTGCTCTGCCTCAACTCTCTGTGATTTACAGAGTTTGCTAATAAACAGATAGTGTTACTTCTTGCTAAAGTAACGTTAACTGCGGCTAACTCGTTGTAGTTATCTTATTAGCTCAGTTAGCCTAGTGGTCATAGCTTAGTGAGCCTCCCAGTGAACACGGCATGAACGGGACCGGACACAGAGACCAACAGGGAATACAGTACCAAAGTGATTTATAGAGTTTCTTGATGAACAGATACATTTACTTTTTGCTAAATAGCTAAGTAGCTATCTGTGGCTAACTAGCTCGGTTAGCCGTGCTGCTAGCTGTCCTATTAGCTGAGTCAGACCTGGTGAGCCAAGAGCCAAACCTGGCAAGAAAACCACCTCAGTCCTGTTTTCCCTGTCATCTCGGAGGCTATGTTGGGTCCTGGTCCAACCGCAGTGTTCACTCACTGAGAGCTGAACCAGTCTGCACAGTCTGCATGACGGGGAGGGGCCGTAACGTACATTCAGGCTACTGTAAATGCCAATCCATATCTGCAACAAGTCCCTCCATGTCTTTGTGTTTTTATGCAAAAGCAAATAGCACATTAATAGAAAATCAAATCATAAAATGTGTATTAAAATCTTTAAAATGTTAGAAGAACAAAATAAATCCATTGTTTGAATGAATCATTTGTCAACATACATTATACAAGTATACGATTAATAAAGCAGTGGTTTTTCTCTTTTAACTGAAAATGAATTGTGATAAGATCATGAATTGTGATCCTGCCTGAAATAAATTGTGATATGATATTTTTGCCATATTTTGACCCTTTGGGGTCAAAACTCAAACCCACTTCTTCACAGGGAGGGAAAAAGAAGGGGAAGCCAGCCAGACCAAGAGAAGTCCAGCAGGGTGAAGATGCTTCCTAAGCTCTCTGCAGCTCTCTGGCCACCATGCTGGACATAGCTGTCACCAATGATCCACACTGCAACTATGGGAGGAAAAAAATGAGTGTAATAAATGCTTCTATTTCACATCTAAAGGAGAAAACTTAAGGCAGCATCACCTCAAAATATCTACATAAGAATCTATATTTTCAGTGTAATATCAGTCAGTCAATTACCACAGTCAATAGTTTTTCTGCATATCATGTACAATGTGTTAAACATGAGTAGCTAACCTTAGCCTAGCTAGTCATGTCTGAGTGCACAAACGCACTGCCCGTCAAGCTTCATGGCAAGACAGCTAACAGTTAGCTAACTGTTGTCATTCTAAAGAAGGAGACAGCGATAGACTCTGTGACCTTTGCCAACGGTAAATATAAATAATCATTAAATCATGCCATACTACATTTAA
>NW_024041892.1:0-22671 GCF_014851395.1 Micropterus salmoides | reverse complement strand
TTAAGCTTGTTTTTTTTTTTTTTTAGCTCAAGTTACTTTTTTCAGCACATTTTTATGTTGCCCCTAGCTGTTGTGTACGCCCAGCTTATATCCTGTTGCTGCTGCAGCTGACTGACCTGACTGAGCGCGTGATTAGAGTTCAACATTTTACCCTGAAGTGTAACATCTCACACATCCGTGCTGTCCAGTTTAAAAGAAGACTTGGAGGGACGACATATTTTGGCACTGCTTTCCGGGTGATGCAAGTAAAGATCAATGCTGAACCTTAAATTCTGCACCACAAGTCGAACTGAAACTTGCAGCACAGCGTTTGCATTATTGGTAAATTAAAACTGTTTGTTTATTAATAAAGACTAGCCTCTGTGCTGCAGCAGTCGTTTACATGTTTGATTTTGTAGTTTTTCTGCCGCCTCAGTGTCAATGTAAAACTGCTTCTTTGGGACTTCTAGAGCTGAAACAATGAATTTATTAAGAAGTTGATCAGAAGAATATTAAAAACTTGATACATTTTTGGATTGCTTTTCTTTGGCATATAGTAAATGAACATCTTTGTTTTGTTTGGAAAAAAAAAAAAAAATTTTATGGCGTCACTGGAAAATTATATAATGTATTTTAAAATATTAAACATTTAATAGACAAACACATTAAATAACAAAACAACCCAACCGACTTGGCATCTGTGTGGAAAAACGATTTAGTTACCTTTGAGATGACCAGAGGCTCCGGCTCGGTCCTCCCCTCAGGGGTGAAGCCCCAGGGTGCTTTGCCTCGGAGCAGCACCTCCACCAGCTCTTCACCCTCCTCTTTCCTCTGCTGCCCCTTGCCTCTCCACATGTGTACCTCCCTCCACCACTTCATCCTTCCCGCTGAGACTCTCAGGTCGTCTCTGTAGTCCAAGGTGTCCATGATGCCTGGGCTGACTGGGATCCATCAGCCTCAGTTCACTCTGAGAGATTCGATTTTGATACGCAGGAGTTTGACTGCCAAAATGTCTCCTTAAATTTCACAGACACTTTTTGCCCTTAATTAATCAGCCATATTCTGATATATGAATTAAATTAATTGATTAATTATATATGGAGACATCAAACTACCATATATCTTAAGATTTTTGGACTGATGGTTGGGCAAAACAAGCAATTTAAATATGTCAACTTTTACTATTTCTGACAATTTTTTAATCAAATGATTTATTATAGAGAAAACTATTGGAAGAGATATATATATATATATATATATATATATAGAGCTCAGTGTTAATCATTCATAACTTTTTTCCCCATTTAGATTAAAGCTGGAAGGAACTAAAAATATTTTTAAAGTGTAAAATATTATAACGAATTATGTTATTTGTTTTAGTTTTCTAATTTGATTATTCATTTGGCTTTTATTGATTGATTGATAAAATAAAATTTGCAATTGCGTGAAGAATTGGGCAACTTATTGTATTGGCTATGGGTGTTTTTTTTTAATACATTACCAAACATACAAATGAAACTTCAAAAAAACAAAACAAACAAACAAAAAACAAACAAACAAACACACGAAGCTTTCACAAAGTAAGCAAACATGAGAAGTAAAAACACAACTACCTTAAGAAACTGCATTATCTGACACCTTTGTATTGATTCTCAGGACCTTCAGCTTACTTGAAACGCTGATCTCTGCAGAAAGCTGTGAGCAAACCTTTCACACACGGACCAGCAAGAAAGAAGAGCAGCAAAAGACGTCGTTCTCCAACAGGTGAAGCTCCCGCAGGTGATGCCTCGCGCTCTGCCTCACTAATGGTTAGTTTGAACCGTTTCTCGTCCTGTAAAGTCTCTCTCCAGCCCTTCAGAGCAGCTTGTGTCAGCTCGCTGCCATGACCATCTGTTCTCCACCGTCCCAACACTTCAGAGACTCCCTCAGTCTCCTTCAGCTGCATTACATTATCGATGATGTCACCACGCCCCTAGCGGCGACGTGCAGCGTCATCGACTTCAGGTGCATCACGTAAACCTCAGTCTGTTTCACCCCTCATGTTCAAGGTGTTCAAGTTCTGGCAAGTAAAGTAAGCAGAGAGATCTTTCATTATTGTGTCGTTTCTGTCATTGTTTTTCTTTCATTTTTTTTCATTTTTATTCAAATTTAAATTCAAATTAGCTTTATTGGCATGAATGTGTAGCTACATATTTTGCCAAAGCCACATCTAAATTGCATCAGGACAATTAATTTCATGCATTTCATTAAATTCAGTATTACTTTTTTCTTTCCCTCCTCAATTTCTTTCTTTTCTTTTTGTTTATTCATCATTCTTTATTTCTTTTGCCTTTTTTTTCTTCTCTTTTTTTTTCTTTCTGTTTAATTTCTTTCTTTTTGCTTTCTTCTTTCTCTTCTTCTTTCTTCTTTCTTTCTTTCTTTTCTGTTAATTTCTTTCTTTCTTTCTGTTAATTTCTTTTTTCTTTTGCCTCTTTCTTTTTTCTTTCTTCTTGTTTAATTTCTTTCTTTCTTTCTTTCTTTCTTTCTTTCTTTCTGTTTAATTTCTTTTTCTTCTTTCTTTCTTCTTTCTTTCTTCTTCTTTTTACAGCGTACCTTTGCTGGACTTCATTCAGGTGCTCTTTCTGTTTTTTTTTCCACAAACATACTAGGCCTACCTCTCTCACTGTGGGCTACACCACTGAAGGAACAGTATGATATGATATGAATACATTCTACCCTGAACTCTGATATTTCTCTGATGAAACACCCTAATTTCAACTATTATAATTTAATGTGTTAAGAATGTAACATGGGTGAAGATAATTAAGTGTTTCCAAATCTATATAATCCATTTTTTAATTTCTCAGTTTAAGGGTTCCTCATACCTTTAATATAATTATAATCATGTATATATTGTCACATCAAACAAATTCAGGGTCTTCAAACGGATCACAGACAAATTTAATGGTTTTTTTCCTAATCACACTTACTAAACCTGTAACCCAAGAAAGAAAGAAAAAAAGCATAATTCTACTAATTAATCTGCTAGTTTTGATTATTTATTCAATAATTTCAGCATCGGGACATCAGAATTTGGCATTTGGTCATAAGCTAATGTATTGGTAATGCACGTAAAGTAAAAAGTTGACCTGATGAGGGCGCTAGCGGAAAATTAAGAGGATAACCAAAAGTTATTACAAGTCATTTTGAGGTAAATTGCCATCCACAGAACTACTGGGCGCTGGAAGAGATTTCTTGTTTCTCAAGTTGAAATATGTCTTTGTGGTGGATAATTTTTTTCTGAGCAGCTCATCATCTATATAATATTTACTTAACCTTTCTTATCAGGTATGCCATTGTCCCTCATAGCCAAGAAGAAACCAAATCAGATATATGTGGAGCAGGAGGTCAGGACCCCACAAAGGGTTGCATTAGTGCATTTATTGGACACTATTTTAAGTGGTGGATTAATCCACGTTTGGTGGTCTAGTGAGTATTTAGGAAAGCAGGATGGTGGATGTGGGACATGTGAGCCAGTGCATCAGTGTGGCTCATTGTTTTGTGCTCAGCTTTTTGAACAGCAATGGAGCTCTATGTCACAGGGGAAGAAAAATGTCTTTTAACTTTAACAGTTTCATCTTGCTGCCACTTGGTGTCATCAGTGATTTTCTTTCATCCAAATCCGTTTTTTTTGCCATATTTTAATGGTTTTTTGTGACGTAAAAAGTCACACAAATATGTGTCTGTTTTTGTTGGGAATTCATAGCAGTTTTGTTCATGTAAATTCCACTAAAATGCAAGCAGAGTATTTGAAACAGGTCTCATGTTGTTGATTAAAGCACAGATGGAGCATAAAGTATCTCAGGAAAATTACAAGTCAGTCACCTGTTCAACAGGGCGGCTTTGTCATCCGACATGTTTCCTGAGCAGGTTCCCAACATAACCAGAGGTTAGTCCCAGGTAAATCAATGTTTACCTACTCTGGCTTTCATATCTTTTGGCAGCAGAGAAGGAGACGACTACCAGTTCAGATCGACTTCAATCACACACAAGAAATGAATTTACTCGGGAAACATTCACTAAAAAATAATACATAAAATACTTTCAACTGTAGGGTCTTTAGGTGGTGTGCATGTTTCAGGACTCATGTTCCACTATGCTTTTCGTCCTTTTGAACCACAAAGTAAGTTATATTGAGCAAATATTTGCAAAACGACTGTTTTCATTATTTTCTTTTAGCTGAGGTTGTATGATGGATTATTTATTGCAGGTTGAGAAGCTGAAAGTCATTATGTGATTCCTCCAGACAACTGAATTTGCTTTTAATCTTAATTTTGAAAAGTCAGTAAGTCTCTGATTTTCAGTATAGTGAAGCTTTGACTAAACTTTACCTGTTTGTAACCCATTATTTTTTAATTATTATTATTGGTTATGACAAAATACCAAATAACAAAGCCAAATCCACTGCCACTGTAGACTGTAGTCTCACCACTAGGATTTCTTGTAAGCTATTTTACCCATGCAACATTTTTTCAATCAACACTCAGTAGTATACATTTTCATGATTACATGCATTATGTGCAAATGGACAACATTTTTAATTTAGTTCAGCCTAACTTCTAAAAACATGTTCCTGAAAATATTGTTAACACCCATTTAATGCAAATAATGAGTTCCTTACATAAACTTAAAACTTAAATTCTTACCTCTTTTAAAAAAAGTCAGGAAAAAAAAAAACTATTAAAACCAGTCCACATTAATCTCACAATAACCCTTATTTCTCAGTCTGGGATTATTATTATTAGGTCTCATAGTCCAGTTTTACACAGAAAGTTCACATGGCTCTGAAAAGAGATAAATGAAACCCTAATAATGCTCAAAGACATTACAAAGTTGCATTATGGGAAATGTAGGATCCGGTGTATTTGGACCTTGACTCAGTCAGGATATCTCTGCCTCACTGCTTAGAATTTCCTTTTCTCCCAGCTTTATGGAAATGCAGGACTGAATCACTGAGGTGCTGTTGAAAGTTTTACTGAAAAAAAGAAACTGTGTGCATTTAATTTTACAATTGATCATTTAAGTACAAGAAGATCAGTCATTGAGAAACAGACAGAATCACAGTCTGTCTGAAAACAGCAGTCAGACGTCAAAACGCAAATTGGAACCAGTTTTACTTGCTTGTAATTATTGATATTATTAACAGACAGACAGACAGACAGACAGTTGACTCACTCACCTTTAAGAACTGTCACCTTAATTGTCAGTGCAGCTTCACCCAGAGGGGTTGGCTGCAACTCTGGGTGGCAATGTTTTTCATCAAAGGGCATTAAGTTTGGCCTGACAGGACATCTAGCCTACTTACAACATCCCAGATCAAGCACTCAGCGGATGGTCCGTGTTCGGCACTGTCAGCGCAAGACTCAAGATAGAAGAGGTGGACTGTTTTAGACCAGTGATGCTTCGTGCTCAAACACAGTTAAGATGGACCATGTTATCATCTTGTTGCTGCTGTTTAATTTTCAGCCAGTGGCAAATTAAACAAATTCACTGCACAGTGCTCAGGGTGTGTATATGCATGTATAGGCCGATATAGCCTTTGTATTCAAAAATAACTGTATACAGCCCATTGTTTTATTTAATTTGATTAATTTTATATTTAATACACATTTAATTATCTGTTAAGTTCTCTCTGTGTGTGTGTGTAGCATTTCGTTATACAACCTTGTGTGTTATAATGACAAATAAACAACGTTGTACCTTGAAATACCAACACTTTGTCACACTTTCTCAAAGTATCAGCATTTGGGAAGAACGGGCTCCTACTCTGGTACGGCACTCACAGCACATACTCAAATATAGTGACGGTGCTTCAAACAAAGGCGCTGTTTTATGTACCTTAAACGTCCCTAATACTCCATTATTAATCATTAACAGTTTTTCATGGGTTGATATGGACGTTTTAGTAATTAAGAGAGATTTTCTGTGATTTGTGCTTTGTTTACAGGGTTATAATGTGAAAACAAACAAACAAACAACAATTATTAAAAGTCTGTTTAATGACCTCTTTTAAAGTAAATCAGATTTAAGGTAATAGTGTCACATGTTTCAATGTTAGAGTGCATTGACAGGTTTCACAGGACGTCTGGTGGTCTGGTGTGTTTGCAGCCTGGAAGACAAAATGAGACGAAACACGGAAAATTAAGTTTCTCCCTCCTCTGCTTCATCAGGACTTTTTCCAGCTGAGGCCACTTCAAACCAGTGAGCACAGAGAAATAAAAAAACACAAAAACTAAAGTTTCAGATGGGAAGTAACTAATACTGTGTTCATGTAGGACCCCATCGCTCAGAGTAAGAAGCTGATCTTTAATAAGCTCGTTATCCCACCTCTATTCACCTTTCTAATTATCTGCGTGTTCTTTTCCTTGTTCTGGTCCGTGACCATGACCATGACCATGACCATGACCATGCCCATGGCCATGCTTCTTGTGCCCGTGTTCGTGGTCTCCTCCTTTGTGATCGCCTCCTTTATCATGCTTGCCTCCATGGCCCTTGCCCTTGTGGCAGCCGCCATGAGACTTCTTATCCCCTGACTGAGGGTTCTGGTCGCAGCCAGCGGCGTCTGTTGAAGCACCAATCAGAAGAACATTGTATAGAGAATATTTGTTTTAAGAATAAAGCTAACAAGACTATATATCCAGGCTGGAGATGAAATATGTTCAATCCCACTTGAAAATGCGAGACAAGACGATATTAACTGTGCATCTTACCTGAACAGGGACTGGACATTTTCTGTCGACGGCGTTAGACTTTGTGGCAGATGACTCCTTATTGACACAGTACTAAATAAACAAAAACAGGGAGGTGAACTTTCAGATAAACCAGTTTGAGTAGATGGAAAAATACAGGCATTTCACTCTATTTTTTGTGAACAAACATGTCCTTGTTCAGTTTGATCAAGAGTTTTTGGGAGATACTCCTGTCTCTTAGTAACAGAGATTATTGTTTTTAGTTTATTTACCCCGTGCTTGAAATCATAAAGGCTGAGCACTGTTGTTGTTGGAGGGCCAGCATGATTAGCATCAGCAACTGTTGTTAACAGAGCAAAATATTTGTTCCCATGCATCTTATCTCATGAATCTAAGACGATTGTCTCTTTAAATCATAAAAACAGAGCAGAGTTTTGTCCCATGACAACTTATCTTGTGATTCTGAGATAATTATGTCTTAAAGGGACAGTAGGTGATTGTGATCCACTACACTTTTTGTTAAATTCAGCTCTGCGTTCTGAGAGTTCTGTGCGTGTCAATGCTGGAGAAACGTCGGAGATTTGAAATTAAAGGGGGAGGATCTTCCTAGGAAGCACTGAAGGGATGGGTGCATTTGTTTAGTAGTTTAGTTCAAATATAAACAATCCTTCTGCATCACTTCCTCTACATTTAAATTCCAAAAAACAGAGCAAAATCATCACAACACGTCTCATTATTAATTGTTTATTCAGAAAAACAGAGCAGAAACTTGTGATTCTGAGATAATTATGTCCTAAATTCCAAAAAAAACAGATCAAACTTTTATCCCCCCATGCAACTTTTCTTGTAATTCTAAGAAAAGTGTCTTGTTTTTTCAGAAAAACAGAGCAGACATTTTATTTTTGTGAATGAATTAAGCTTCCGTAGGTTTGCTTATTTTCTCTGTGTGCTGTGTACGTTTCCTCTGAATGAACAGCAACAACTTTGTTCCAGATTCTGACTTTAAATTCGACATGCTGAGCATTTGGATTTGTCTTTGGCTCATCACTACTAAGCAGCACTACTAACATTATACTAAAATTAAGTGGAATATATGCACATTTTTTCAGGTTGTCAACAAAAGACAAAACTCACTACTTTGAAACAAGCTGATCAATTTAACCTTGTCAAACTCTGCAAAGTACTTTCAAAACCTTTAACATTGTTTTACTGGTTTTATCTGAAAGCCTCATTTCCCCGTGCAACACCTGCATTTCTGAAGCTGTGTACTTACATGAGCTTGGAGAGCAGTCAACAACTGTGAGCGGAGGGAAGATGCACTATAATTATTACACTCTCTCTCTGCACAGCTGCATTCTTGTCCCGTCACGTCAGCGTGCGGGTGGAGTGAGAGGTGCTGTCGTGGAACATCAAACCCCGCCCTGTCAGGTGTTGGATGTTTGTTGATTTGCTCCTTAGCCAAACTAAATCTTGCCACTTATTATGACCTGATGTTTATTTATAGGAAATATTGTATTTATATAGTACACTCCTTTGTTGAAATAAAGAAATTTGCATATTTTAGACCATTAAGTAAAAAACACACACTTTGTTACTAATTATACACATTATATTTTTAAGATTGTTTTCATGAAAGGCTGGCTTTTTTTTATGTTTTCTTATTGTCGAAACTCCCCAAGCCCAAGATGTAACAAAGCCAAATCCAGTGCAACATAAAACCCAACTAAATATTAAATATATGTATTTTATACACACATACATACCAGTTTTTATTTTATCAGCCCAACCTCTAAAAACATGTTCCATAACATCTGTTTAATGCCATTAATGAGTCCCAACAGTTAGTTAAAGGGTTTCTTAATGTTTAATGAGAAAAAAACATGTGTTTTAGTATTTTCTGAGACCACCTGAAACAAAACCTTTTATTTCCTACTGCTTTATAAAAAATTAGGAAAATACCCCATATTTCTCAGCAGGTCTTAAAGTCCAATTGTACACATAAAGTTCACAGCTGTAAAGTCCTTTGTGGCTCTGAAGAGAGCTTTCCAAAATAAAATACAACCCTAATTATGATGTCAGATATTGTGATGTTGCTTTATGACATATATAATTTTAGTACAAGGTGATCAGTCATGGAGTTTGAAGAAAGGTCCACAGTCTGAAAACAGCAGTCAGGCGCCCAAATGTTGATTTAAACCAGTTTTGCTTGCTTTTAATTATTTCTAGGGTTTGCAGTGTCTGCCTGCAGGTGACTCACCCAGCTCCACCTGCCACACCTCCAGCAGCTCCATCCAGAGGTGGTGACTGGAGCACCAGACTGCGTTAAGACTTTTGAAATTTTCTTTAGGCTGCAAAACTTAGAGGCTCCCGATAAACTGAAAAATCAATATAATGGTGCTTAGGTTTGGTCTGACAGGACTGTCTGCCTGGAAGGCTCTGCGCAGGGCGAAAAGAACTCCGCTAGTACTTTACTGACCCCTGTAGCTTCGCAGCCCATATTTTAAAGAAACTGATGTTTTTAAATTTTTTGTTTTTTTTATGGGTTGACATGGGTTGATGCTTTAGTGATGAAGACATGTTTGATGTGATTTGTGCTTTGTTGTAATGTGAAAATGAACAACAACAATATTTTAGAAGTCGGTGTAATGACCCCTTACCTTCATTTACTCTTTTATTTGAAAAGTAAATCAGATTTAACGGAACAGTAGCTTTATTTAAAGTATTACATGTTTTAATGCAGTTTCTTTCAGAGGGAGAGTAAAATTACAGGTTTCACAAAATGTCTGGTGGTCAGTGTGTCCGCTACCTGGAAGACAAAATGAGACAAAACACAGAAAATTAAGATATCTCCCTGTAATTAAGTTTAATTCATTCAGATCATTCAGTATTCTCTGCTGCTCTGTAGTAGAAGTCTATGACAACACATTTTCTGCTACTGAGCCCTGCCCACTTCAAACCAGCGAGAAGAGCACGGAGAAAAACACAAAAACTGAAGTTTCTGAAACCAAAAGTTTTCCACTGTGGCAGAAAATCTTCCTCTTCATTGCTGGGATGAAGAAGCTGATTGAGAAAAAGGATTTCAGGGCCTTTAATAAACTTTGTGTCTCACCTCTATTCACCTTTTTAACTATGTCCATGTCCTTGTCCTTTTCCTTTCCCTTTTTCTTTTCCTTGCCCAGGACCATGAGCATGTGCGTGCTCAGGAGGACCATGTGCATGTCCAGGTCCATGCCCGTGGCCATGTTCGCCTCCAGAGCCCTTGCCCTTGTGGCCATCCTTGTGAGGCTGCTTATCGCCTGGTGGAATGTTCTGGCCACCGCCTGGGGCATCTGTTGGAGCACCAACCAGAAGAAAGTCCATTAAAGAGATTTGTTTCAAGAATAAAGCTACAGGAAGACAGAGCAAACTTGTTCAGGACAAACTTTTACTGAAACAGAAAATAAAGAGATTAACTGTGTATCTTACCTGGAGAGGTGCTGGACATTTTCTGTAGACGGCGTTGGTCTTTGTAACAGATGACTCCTTAATAACTCAGTACTAAAGAAAAGGAAACAGGGAGGGGCCCTTTCAGTTATAGCAGTTTGAAACTCTCCATTTAAAGCAGTTTTCCCCCCCCCATGCAGTTTTTCTTTTGCATTTTAAAGCCGGAGAAACCTCTGAGTCTTTCTGCATCACTTTCTCTCCATTTAAATTTCAATAAACAGCAAATTCTGTGTTCCCATAGAAACATATCTTGTTATTAAGATAATTATCTATTTAGAAAAACAGAGCAGAATCTCCTGATTCTGAAATAATTATGTCTTTGATTCCAAAAGACAGAGCAAAATCTTTTTCCCTATGCAACTTTGTTTTATCAAACTTCCGTAGGTTTGCTTCTCTTCTCGGCGTGCTGTGTACGTTTCCTTGACTTTGAATTCGACACGTTGAGCATTTGGATTTCTATTGTGTTTAGCTGATCACTTCTGAGCAGCTGTTCAACGTTACACTAACATTTTTATTTAATTTAAAGTCAAACTCTGCAAAGAACCTTTAGACAAGTTTCAACTAAAAGCCTCATTCCCCCGTGCAACACCTGCATTTCTAACAACAGACGATGAACCTGCGTACTTACATGAGCTGGAGAGCAGTCAACAAATGTGAGCGGAGGGAAGATGCACTTCAATAAATACACTCTCTCTCTGCACAGCTGCATTCTTGTCCCGTCACGCCAGTGGGTGGAGGGAGAGGGCTGTCGAGTGAAATCAAACCCACCCGTTGTCAGGTGTTGGATGTTTGTTGATTTGAATCCCAGCCAAACTAAACCTGTTATCACCTGTTCTTTATTGCAGGAGATGAACAGGACATGTAATTATGGTATCTCTGGTTGCAATAAAGAAATGCATTCACACAATTAACCCTTGTGTGGCTCATGTTTTCTGAGGTGGAACCACCGCTTTATTGTATACCAAATATTTACTTTATCCCAATTAAAAGCAATAAAAAGAGCATTTTGATTAAAATGTACCATTTACCCCTGTTAGATCATATTATAAATAATAATGCCATCCGTTTTTGTTTGTAAAATGTAAAATCAAAACCAATGTTGGTGGATATTTTATTTTGAACCAATTTAAACGAAACAACGAAAACATTTATGCGAGTCCATCCATCCATGCCAGCCTCTTCAACACGTGAGGGGCAGAGTTTTCCTTGGTTGTGTGTTGCATCTGTATTTCTTGCACTCGTGCATGTATACTGTGTCTTTATTTCCATCCTGGGTGCACACACCTCACAGCTCTTCTGTTTGTTGCTGCAACAGAGAATAATGAAAATACTTCATATGTCTCTCTCTTTTACACACACACACACACACTATAACTGCTGGTCATGGTGATAAAGTCTGACAAAGATCGGCTGGTTGCTGACGAACTGGTCCCGTGGTGGTTACTGACAAACTGGTCTCGTGGCTGGCTGCTGAGGGGGCCCTGAGGCTGGCGGGTTTGTTTTGGAGCTGGCTCAGTGTCTATCTCCTCCTCTTCTTCAAACTCAGACTCTGAACTGCCAGAAATGTGATCTTCAAATTATGAAAACATCTCCCCTTCATTCATTCATTCGTGTGCAATGCAGAGCCAAAAACCTGTTCTCATTTGTTGTGATCCACCTGCTATTTGCAGGTGGGACCGAGTGTGAGAAAACACAGAACGGTTCCCTTCCACATATGCAAACACGTACATTAACAGCAGGCTTAGAGGAGGACAGAGTGAAGGGACACGGCACCCAACACTTTATTAAACCAGTGGACCCAAACACCACATGTGTAATATGAATGTGTGAAGTTGTTTTAAATGTTCTTCACACAAAATTAAAAAAGCCAAGGCCAAGGAGTCTGAGGTTGTGTGTAATAAAGATAAATCTAATCATTTTTCGTTTGGTAATCATTGACAGGTATCTGCTGCTTTGATATTCATCTTTCACTCTTCCTTCTCTTGTCTTTTTTGAGTCCCTAGCTTTAAAAGGCAATGCTAAATCACTGAGGTGCTCTTAAAAGTAATCAAGCACCTTTAATCAAATACATTTCGTATCAGTCACTGAGCGTAGAGAAAAGCGTGGGTTCATTAGTCTGTCTGAAAACAGCAGTCAGTAATAAACCAGTTTTTCTTGAAATCATTCATCCTGTTTGGTGTAAAAGGTGAAGCTGATTGATTCACATGAACCGTCTGTCTGTAATTTGCAGACAGACAAACCTGTCTTCTTAACTAACACTGCAGCTCCACCCAGAGGTGTTGGCGTCAGCGTCAGACTGCATACTATTTGTTTTCTTTACGTTGTAAGACTAAGAGCCTCCCGGCAAACTCAAAAAACAAATCAAATGTTTCATCAGAGGTGCTTAGGTTTGGTCTGACAGGACAGTATGCCTGGGAAGCTCAACTCAGGGCTAAGAATACTCTCTGTAATACTATTTTACCTACCCTGTTAAAATGTGAAAACAAATAACACACTAATGAACACAATTTACATTTACACATTTTGTTCCCACTTCGCTTCCACATCTGAGTGTGTCAAACGATTTTTAACTGACTTTCCTCTTCCCTTTATCTTGTCTATATCCTGAGTTACCATGATGCATCTTTATAGAACCAGAACGGTTTTAAAGATCTGAGGCCGTCTTGTAAAGTGCAAAAGCATCGTTCACATGAAGCCAGGCAGAGAGAGGAAGAGTGTCTTCTTCTGGAGGTTTGGTGGAGCAGCAGGGAGATGAAGCTCTGCAGATGGAGGCCGGGGTCGAAGCTCTCTGGATGTTTCAGATGTGCAGATGTGCCTGCAGTCTGTCTACTTTTTTGCAGGTCCGTTTCGCTCACGCCCAGGAAGACTCAAGTTTTACACATTCTTAAAAGTTTTGACTCCCTAAACTGGCTTTTTGTCACCTTAAGCAGTCCAGTAACTTTCCTTTTGTCAGGGATTATTCGCAAAATAATGCAGTAAATTACTGGTATTAAGCAAAGAAGAACAAAAATTTGAAAAATTTTTCCTGTGTGACCTGATCCATACGACCAAGTACTAAATATAACTAAATGAAGGATTTAATTATATTATGGTGAATGTGTTTCAGCACAAACAGCATATCTCAAATACTGACTCAAAAGATTATAAATAGTTAAAGAGGATTAACAAATAAATATCCACAAATATCTAAATCTAAATTCTCTCTGGTGTTTGGCTTAAATGCTCAAAGTAAATAATAGCATGTGTTTTCACATTATTCAAACCCAAATCTGGTGTTGCATTGCATTGTGGTCCAGTTCCTGCTCCTGTGCGCTCTGATGGCCCTAAAAAAAATGCACAAAGACGACACTGTGTCATTGTGACCTTTGACCTTTTTATCGTAAAGGGGTTTCAGGTGCACTTAACCAGCAGTCATCATGAACATAATGTGTGGCTGGACCTGTGGTTTTCTCTCACTCCATCAAACTTCACGTTGTTTTTAAAACATCCTTTATTTTTGACAAACGTATGTTTTCTTTGTAGGACAGACATAAGATAACGTATATTAAAAATGACAAAGTTGCTCGTTCTAAATGTTGCCTCAAGATTAAGCTGTAATTTTTTTTATTAACACCTATCTAAGCTCCCTTATCAATGGAAAGAATATCACAGTACATTTTGCACTTTTTAACTGATAGAAAGTATTATTACTTTCTGGTCTGGTCTGTTTCTTTCACTAATGCATAAGTCAGTGAGGAAAAGGTGAACATGCTCCAGATTTATCACGCTCATGATGTCTGAATCATACTTTAAAAACATTTATGCTGCTTTTACCTTACTACAGACGATTGGGACACACTTTGTCATTAAATTTCACCCCCGGGCTCATACTCATACTGCTCAGAGGATTGTGGGTCGGAAAACCAGATAAACAGGCTGGCACGTCGTGGACATCCTACTGGGTAAAACAAATCTATTTCTGGCATACTAAGTAGTATGGTGTGGGTATTACGTAAACACACTGAACTTTCAGACAGTTACATTTAAATACATCTCCTCTCTTAAGAGACATTGTAGACAACATTACCAGATGATTTAAGTTGATTTGCAACATTGCTTTTTCACTTTTTAAAAGTTATGTTTGTTTATTTATTTCTCTTCATTTCTGTATTATGTAGATTTTTATTTTAACTATTTCTTTCTGCTTGTGTTTTGTGATTAGTTAATTTTTTTGTATTAAATTTGTATGATATTGTATAATATTGTTGTTAATATGTTTTATTTATAAAAAAAATTACACACATTAAAAAAATCTATATTTTATTGTGATATTTTATGCATTCTGTCAGGGGATTGTTGCATTAACGTGTGTCTATTCAAGTAGTTACGGTACGAGTTCTTGGAGCAGCCAAAAAGGACAAAGAAAACTAGTTTTACATCAACAATTTTACACCATATTTTCTCAAATAAGTAACCAATAATAATAATAATGGTTCCAAAGTCATAAAAATATTAATTAATTAATTTAAATTGTTTTTGTTCTGTTTCAGTCACTGTGGATTTGTTAATGTCAACCGATATGTAACATACAACTGCCACAAGATGGCAGCAGCTACATTTGAAGCACCACATGGGAGCTGTGCAAGTGACGTACCTGCAAATATTTCACAATAAAAGCCTTGTTATGAAATGAAGGGATTCTATCCAACTGAAACGCTAGAGGGCTTTTAATTTGGAATGTATACAGGCAGTATTCATTTGAATTACAGCTTAATATAATATATATAATATATAACAATATATGTACAGCTCAACTGAGTGGATCAGAAAACAAGGAGGCTTCAGACTAAAATATAAGCAAATATTATCTGGTGTGTAGGTGCCCATAGAGCATGTGCAGTATGCATTCATTCTGGTAATTTCTTTACAGCAGTGGCACTTTTGGCTTCATGCCCCACTGAGGAGGCTAAAGGCTGCAGATAGACCCACATTACTTCCTGGATTAACACACTTATTTTAACCCAAACCATGATCTTTTCCTAAACTTAACCCTGTAGTTTTTGTACCTAAACCTTCACTGAGCAACTTTATTTTTAAAGAACAGAGGCCCCTCCATGGAGCCTCTAGATTAACGTTCAAAATATAGCAATTCACTGTAAAATGTTCATACACATTCTTAAAATGTGCTATGGAGGCAGTTTCTTTCATCAAAATTAAGTGCTTATTGCTTATTTAGCCTTTCTAATTATCATGCCTTATACCTCTGTTGTCTTTGACTTAAAGAGACATGTAAGGTGTGTCATAAAATAGAAATATGCAGCAACAGTAATCACACATTCTGGGGTTATGTTGTAGTAATTTATTTATTTATTTTATTATGTCCCCTCAGGGGCTCGTAGACAAATCTGAGTAGCTTGTATCAAAATTTTAGGCAAACAAGCACCAAATGAACATTGAAGCACTCCCATTCTGCTGGCACTTTAATTAATATTTCTTACGATTCTCAAAAATGTACGTTATAATCAATGGCTTTGAGTACCGCCCCCAGCTGCACACTGCAGTGAGGGTACTTTTTTGTTTTGGCATCGAGGTGTCACAAGAGACGCTTTGAATTTTCACTGGAAACACTATCAAACCTTACAAACCCTACAAAGTGGTGCGTACAGTTAAAGGCTTGAACAGCGATGCCAAATTTCTGCCACATGTGATGGGCGGTGGGAGAATGTTTCCCTCCATAAGTACAGCTTACATGGGCCAAGTGAGGAAACTACCACTTTTATTTAGTATTTTCTTTGCAATTAAAAACTCAGAACATGACGGGATGTGAGGAAAAAATGCTGAGGGTAATTGGAAAGTTTCAGATATGACCTGAGGCAAACGTTGTTGGAAAAAGGCTGCTTTTGGTGATTTAAATACAGAACTTTTAAATATTTATGTCTATGTTATGTAAAAAGGTATTACAGCGCCGTTTTATCAGTCTTACAAAGACTGTGAGCTAATGGAGAGCTGATGGAACAAAGGAGACTCCAGCTATGTTAACTCATTTTAGGACTTTGGTTTCATCCCTGATGAAGTGGATTTGTTCTGTGTCACTTCATTTCTACATCAGCAAACACAAAAAACATCCATTTTGTCATTATTTACGACCAAAAGAACTCGAATGCGTGACCCATTTTCAACTTTGAAGCAGGGATCTTCTGTCATGCTAAGCCATTTTCACTGTCAATGGAAACAAATGTTAATATATAAATTAAACGATTTATAAAGCAATTTTGGATTTATTAAAATGTCGTGAGTACAGAAAACCTGAGATTGTGTCATTCTAAACCAGGATTTCTGGAAATAAACAGAAAATTTAACAACAGATTCAATTCGCTGGGTTGCTTTGAATGTTAACATGGTGAATAAAAGCAGAAGTACAGAGAGGACAAAACATGACTGCCAAGAGGGATTTGATCAGTGTTGTGACACTAAATAAAGAAAATACATTTGCAAGCCTAAAACCCTGCTAGCTTCTCCCAGCCCAGGTAATTCTGCAACAAATTGAGTGTAGACTTAAAAACTAACAGCAATGTGCTAGGGGCTGTGTGAAGCTTAGGCACAGCATTCACTCACTCTCACTCATCGTCAACCACTTATCCTGTGTTCAGGGTGTGTGGGGGGGCTGAAGCCCAATCCCAGCTGGCATTGGGCGAAAGACGGGTTATACCCTGGAGAAGACGCCAGTCCATCACAGGGCTGACAAACAAACATACACACTCACACCTGAGGGCAATTTGGAGTTGCCAATTAACCTGGCTTCAGATAGAAGCCATGCAGACAGGTGAGAACATGCAAACTCCACACAGAAAGGCTCGAACCTTCTTGCTGCCCTTTGTCATGGTATTGCTAACATAGCATAGTTTAGCAAGTACATCTACAGCGTAAATTTACGCTGATGTAATGTGATGTTAGGCAGATGTAATGTTTTGTTATGTTATGCTATCTTAGTTTAGCATATCAGCATGCTAACAAGCTCAACGGCTTCGTCGACTTAAAGGTTCAGTGTGTGAGTAGTTTTAGGGCATCTAGTTGTGAGGGTTGTGAATTGCAACCATAGACAGTATGTTGGACGAAGCCAGCAGTGAAGCCAGTTTTGGAACAATAAAATACCACCAGAGGGCTACTTCCTGTTGGCACCAGCGTTCTACTGCGCATGATCGTGCAGCATAACGGTGGTTTAATGACGTAAACAACGGCAGAAACACTGTAATTCCGGTAGCTGCATAGCTGCGCCACAAAAATCTCATGGCTCAGTGTGTTTGTCTGACTAGGATCGGTCACTGATTAATCAGCCCACCTATGAGGCTCACCTGTCAAACACCAACGCAGCGTCACTGATCGCTGTATAGTTTTTTAGATTGCAGAGAGTTTATAATCTAAGCAATACGGTTACATCTCTCATGTGCGACGGGGTGTCACAGGGTTTTGACGTCATTTTTGGGCCTAAATAGATCCCTCCATGCAGGCTTTGGTTGGCTTCACTGTCCGATCTAGCTTACCCCCTTGATTGCAACCGACAGCTGACGTGGCATTCATGCAATATACAGCTGCAGTACAGTACGGAGGCTGCAGTTTCAGGACCCCCGCAATCCTGGGACCTGATGGTCGGATGGTCCCATTTTCCTTGCGAGTTGTAAAGTCATTCTTCAGACTTCAGGGTGTGTTCATGTGCTCTTAAGTCGGAACTTGATATAAACATGGACGCTACTA
This sequence comes from Micropterus salmoides, assembly GCF_014851395.1. NCBI lineage: Eukaryota > Metazoa > Chordata > Actinopteri > Centrarchiformes > Centrarchidae > Micropterus > Micropterus salmoides. Next base: position 4,750 of record NW_024041892.1, on the reverse strand, counting down.
CAAAGATGTGTTGGATTAACATTATCAGAGGGTATAAACAACACGCAGACATCTACGATTCTTATATCAATTTAATTTCTAAATCCAACCACAATCCAAATATCTCTTTCTTTTACTTTAATAGACCAGACGAGTACTATACTACTACTACTACTACTTCTTGTACATATTCAACACAGTGAAGAAACGCACTCTGTAGAGCAGTTTGTCTGTTTGGGTGACTGTAGAAACATGGCAGCGCAACATGGCGACTTCCATGTAAGAGGACGCGGGGTATGTGTAGATAGAAATGTCTCATTTTAAGGAAATAAAAACGTAACAGTTCATTCTATACGGTCTTTATACAGTATTTCACACTGGGCCTTTGAAGCCAGCTGCTGATGATATTTTTTGAAAATTAAGAAAGATGAAGTGGTCACAAAAAACATAAAGTTTCATCCTCTGTGGGATAGGTGCTGCATGGTAACCCGGCCAACAGTTGGATATAGTGGATATATTTGCTTTTGCAAATGTGACATATCTCTAGAATCTGAGAGCGACATCAGAGACGTCATCGCCAGACAAATCACTTATCTGAAGAAATAGTGTCAGACAGACGAGAGTTTCTGAGGTGGAGAGGTTTTCAGTTTATTTCCGTCAATTCTCAGCATCCTTTGGGAGAGTCTCGTGAGAGAGAGACCTGCCCTCTGGATTACAGAGGTGAGATGTGTAATTTAACATGTTAATGACATGCTCCACCAAACAGCGTCATTAAAGTTACACATCGATGTCACACTGCATCTAAATCCACAGTACTTTTTGTAAGTTTTCCACTATCCCTCACTCATGCTCATTCTCTAATCTTATCTTGATCTTATTATTATTTTATTTGCCACATGCCACAAAGAAAAGTCACATGAAGGCATTACAAAAGACGACGACGCAAAAAACACATCAGCAATGCTGTCAATAGTCAACATTGTGACCCTAAAGGACTCGAGAGTATTCTTGCATCAAAAGATTTACAAACAGCCCTGAAAATACGTCAAGTATTTCAGCTTTAAACCCTTAATTCGACTTTAAATTACTTGATGGCTCTAGTTTCTCTTCTCTTCCTCCCTGTCTTTCCCAGACTGCAGCCTGTAATTAAAATGATAATGATCCGTGTTTTAAACCAAGCATCGACTGTGACGTCAGCAGTGACTCTCGTTTCACCCCGACACTCTGCAGGGCAGGAGGAAACACAGCTGGATTAGCCTCCGCCTGACCGGCTCGCAGCGCCGCAAACCCCCGAGCACACTGCACACTGAGAGTTTGTGTGAATGAGGGATGATTAAACACAGAACTGCAGCAGCAGAAGAGTTCACTTCCGAAGTGCCATTGATCCGTTTTGCACAGAAGAACAGAAATGATGATGTATTCAGAGTGGATCTGAGTAGAGTGCTGAATGAAGGATATTCTCTCAACTTTACATATAAGTCACGGCATCATATAATTTCTACCTGTTGCTTATCTAGATCTAATGTTGGGATTTGAGGGCAATGTGAGTTAGGGTTAAGGTTAACACCATGGAGCAAATCATTAAAACAGAATCAAAGCAGAAATTAGAGCTTCTCAAGACCAAGACAACATGGGAGGGAGGGAGACTAGAGTTGTGAAAGACCAGAGTTAGATAAAAAGCCAGAGCTTGAAACATTTCATTAGGCTTTTAAAGACAAAGACCAAAGAAGACATGCCTTGGACAGAACACATGGAAAGACTGGAGTTTATAAACCAGAGCGCATAGACCAAAACCTAAACTAGAAAGAGTAACGCCAGAGTTTAGAAAATGCAAAAAAACTAAAGCGAAAAAGAGCAGATTTTACAATGACAGAAATTAGAGCTCATAAAAAGTGTTAAAAACACCAAGACCAGAATATACGGTAACAAGACAAAGAATCTACGGCCATGCCACATGGGAGTTTCAATAGTTTTGCAGGTGTTTGGAATCTTCTGTAGACCATGATTGTCTGTATAAACTTTATGGAGATCCCTCAAATATTTGTTGAGATATTTCAGTCTAGACCAAAGAAAGCGGACTGACAGACAGATGGAACATTGCTATCCGAGACCAGGCAGCCAGCATGGCTAAAGACAGAAACAGAGCGTACAAAGACCAAGTCTGAACTTATAAAGACCAAGATCATGGAGTAGGAAGTTAAAGACAAGAGCAGAAACCAGAGCTTAAAATACAGAAACTAGACATTAACAAGACCAATACTTGAGCTTAGATAGACTTCAGAGAGTGTAGAAAGGCTGAGAACAAAGCCTAGAAAAGACTGATGTCAGACCTACTGAAGACCAGAACCTTAACTTTGAAAGACTGGGACCAAATATTGAAAAGTTCGAACACAGAAAGACCAGACCAGGGTCAGGTTTCTGTATTTTTAAGGCCTGAGCTGAATTTGGCCAGAGATTGGACCTGAATTTAGAGAGGCCATGAATGCCAGAGATTAGCGGACTCAAACCGGTTTCAGAAAGACTAAATCATTGCTTCAAAAGACTGAGATCAGAGTGAATACATATCAAGACCAGAAAACTAAGATGAGAGCTAACTGAGAATAAAAGAGCTTATAAAGTCAGAGAGTAGAGCGGAAACTGGACAACTAGAGCGACAAAATCAGCAGCTTTTCTCTGTCATCAGGTTTTAAATCTTAAAGCCTTGTTGACTCATCACAAGCTGCCTTTACCAACATTAAACAGTAAGCTGAGTTATGCAGCAAGCGATTCTGCAGCACGTTGGACACAGGAGAAGGACTAGAGCATGACCTTCATCTAAACGCTGGATCTGTAACCGATGTTTGCCTTCCCATTAATTTCCCACGGATTAATAACATAGTTAAAGTGTCTGATGTTGTTCAAATCTGATGTGATACAGCTGTTTGGTTGATGTTCATGTGGAAAATATATTGGCTTTGGGTCTTGACAGACAAGTGTGGGTTTTCCATTACTTTAATACAGCTGGAGATTTTAAGAGAGCAACTAGTAGTCATTAGTAGTATTGCAGTTTAGGCCACTTCTTCACCAACAATTGTGGATGCTTGGTAAATGACCCTTTGGCATTACTTTTTAACCCCTTTAGTGGAGTAAATATGCTACATCTGGTTAGACTTTCAAAATAAAACTATTTTAACCATTGTGAAATGGCATGTGGTTAACGTGGTGAAACATCGCAATTTGGTTAGGTTTAGGCACCAAAACTACTCGGTTAGGTTTAGCAAACATAACAAAAATAACTTTTTCTTTCACAGGGGAAAGAAACACCGGTTTTCTTGGGAAAAGTCTGGCTTCTGACCCGTCAACCCAATGACCTCCTTACTTGAACTTGTCTGTTTTGAAATGGTATGTCTACTTTTAGCATTCAGCTATGATGCTAAAGGGCTCCTCCGTGTGTTAAAAACTGACGCCAAGGGGACAACTTGAGTGTTAATAATATTATTAATATTGTTACTGAAGAATGTCTGCGTGCAGACTGTGAAGCTACATATGAAACATCTGAGGCAAACACTGAAACATTCTGCACAAAAAGATTTTGATGCATTCACTACAGAAATATAGGTTGTAGACTCCAAAGTCCATGTTGGTTTGGCTGCCATAGCATTAATATTATTCACACCAGCAGCTCTAGCTAACTGAAGAAAGCACAACAGACTCATCAGAATAAATTTTCTTCCCAACAAAAATCTGAAAAATAATCTCAGTCCTGCCATTCAGCACCGTCCAAACGCCACGTGTATTTTAAAGCATGCTAACATTGCTCTGTTCTTTGCCGTTCAAAGCTTCTGCATGCTCAGCGGAAACGTCACAGTCCTCCATTTTGGGACAGCGAGGAAGTGGAAGTGTGAGGGATTATCATTGTACAGGAGAATACGCAGATAAAACAAAAATCCCATTCACAGCCACCAACAGAAGCACACAGAGAAGAAAGTAAAGAGACAAAAAGGCAGTGGAAACCTCTGTGCTCTGTCAGCCGTTTGAAAAGGGACACGTAGAATATATTCCACTGAGGATGAAGATGCTTTATAGCTGTGGGATAAGTGGCATTATAGACCTGGGTTTGCAGCACATTTGGGAACTGAATCTGGGCCGTGGAGTAGAAAGGAGAAACAAGTCTTTAAATTGGACGTGAAGCAGGTTTTCTCTCGACAAAATTATCAAATCGAGAATATCTTTGGCTGTGACAATAAGTCAAATGATTACTTCACAGGTGCTGTGGTTTAAGGTTTAAGGATTTCAAAACATACAATCCACGTTATCCACGTTATAATATATTTTTTAAACCTGATATGGGTCTGTCCAAAAAAAAAACATACATTGCAAGTTTAGTTCCTTAATACAGTATCAAAGCTTAAATTTACACTATAGAAATACCAAATAAAATATATGTATTTACAGAGACTTGATCCCCATGCCTGTATGTTGATTCAGTGACCTTTGTCTATAAACCCAGCTTTCCAGCTCCAGATACGTCTTACATTTAAATAAATCGGTAAACACATGCATATTTTTACTTCCAGACAGTTATCCCAGAGGAGGGATAAAAAAGCTACACCGAGAACATGATACAATTACCCCCAAACAAGTAAATACATTTTTCTCATCAGTGATTGCAGTTTGACATGAGTTACACAAACCATAATAATACGATGGGAGACAGTTCAGCTGTAAACACGATGACTGCAGAAAGGTAAATTTGGCACCAGACGGAGAAGGCAAGTAAACAACAAGGAGG
>NW_024041891.1:0-27286 GCF_014851395.1 Micropterus salmoides | reverse complement strand
TTTCCCACAAACTACTAGGCCTACCTCTCTCACTGTGTGGGCTACACCACTGAAGGAACAGTATGATATGATATGAATACATTCTACCCTGAACTCTGATATTTCTCTGATGAAACACCCTAATTTCAACTATTATAATTTAATGTGTTAAGAATGTAACATGGTGAAGATAATTAAGTGTTTCCATTAATCTAATAATAATCCATTTTTTTAATTTCTCAGTTTAAGGGTTCCTCATACCTTTAATATAATTATAATCATGTATATATTGTCACATCAACAAATTCAGGGTCTTCAAACGGATCACAGACAAATTTAATGGTTTTTTTTCTAATCAACACTTACTAAACCTGTAACCCAAGAAAGAAAGAAAAAAAGCATAATTCTACTAATTAATCTGCTAGTTTTGATTATTTATTCAATAATTTCAGCATCGGGACATCAGAATTTGGCATTTGGTCATAAGCTAATGTATTGGTAATGCACGTATAAAGTAAAAAGTTGACCTGATGAGGGCGCTAGCGGAAAATTAAGAGGATAACCAAAAGTTATTACAAGTCATTTGAGGTAAATTGCCATCCACAGAACTACTGGGCGCTGGAAGAGATTTCTTGTTTCTCAAGTTGAAATATGTCTTTGTGGTGCTCGGATAATTTTTTTCTGAGCAGCTCATCATCTATATAATATTTACTTAACCTTTCTTATCAGGTATGCCATTGTCCCTCATAGCCAAGAAGAAACCAAATCAGATATATTGTGGAGCAGGAGGTCAGGACCCCACAAAGGGTTGCATTAGTGCATTTATTGGACACTATTTTAAGTGGTGGATTAATCCACGTTTGGTGCTCTAGTGAGTATTTAGGGAAGCAGGATGGTGGATGTGGGACATGTGAGCCAGTGCATCAGTGTGGCTCATTGTTTTGTGCTCAGCTTTTTGAACAGCAATGGAGCTCTATGTCACAGGGGAAGAAAAATGTCTTTTAACTTTTAACAGTTTCATCTTGCTGCCACTTGGTGTCATCAGTGATTTTCTTTCATCCAAATCCGTTTTTTTTTGCCATATTTTAATGGTTTTTTGTGACGTAAAAAGTCACACAAATATGTGTCTGTTTTTGTTGGGAATTCATAGCAGTTTTGTTCATGTAAATTCCACTAAAATGCAAGCAGAGTATTTGAAACAGGTCTCATGTTGTTGATTAAAGCACAGATGGAGCATAAAGTATCTCAGGGAGAAAATTACAAGTCAGTCACCTGTTCAACAGGGCGGCTTTGTCATCCGACATGTTTCCTGAGCAGGTTCCCAACATAACCAGAGGTTAGTCCCAGGTAAATCAATGTTTACCTACTCTGGCTTTCATATCTCTTTGGCAGCAGAGAAGGAGACGACTACCAGTTCAGATCGACTTCAATCACACACACAGAAATGAATTTACTCGGGAAACATTCACTAAAAAATAATACATAAAATACTTTCAACTGTAGGGTCTTTAGGTGGTGTGCATGTTTCAGGACTCATGTTCCACTATGCTTTTCGTCCTTTTGAACCACAAAGTAAGTTATTATTGAGCAAATATTTGCAAAACGACTGTTTTCATTATTTTCTTTTAGCTGAGGTTGTATGATGGATTATTTATTGCAGGTTGAGAAGCTGAAAGTCATTATGTGATTCCTCCAGACAACTGAATTTGCTTTTAATCTTAATTTTGAAAAGTCAGTAAGTCTCTGATATTTCAGTATAGTGAAGCTTTGACTAAACTTTACCTGTTTGTAACCCATTATTTTTTTAATTATTATTATTGGTTATGACAAAATACCAAATAACAAAGCCAAATCCACTGCCACTGTAGACTGTAGTCTCACCACTAGGATTTCTTGTAAGCTATTTTACCCATGCAACATTTTTTCAATCAACACTCAGTAGTATAAATTTTTCATGATTACATGCATTATGTGCAAATGGACAACATTTTTAATTTAGTTCAGCCTAACTTCTAAAAACATGTTCCTGAAAATATTGTTAACACCCATTTAATGCAAATAATGAGTTCCTTACATAAACTTAAAACTTAAATTCTTACCTCTTTTAAAAAAAGTCAGGAAAATAAAAAACTATTAAAACCAGTCCACATTAATCTCACAATAACCCTTATTTCTCAGTCTGGGATTATTATTATTAGGTCTCATAGTCCAGTTTTACACAGAAAGTTCACATGGCTCTGAAAAGAGATAAATGAAACCCTAATAATGCTCAAAGACATTACAAAGTTGCATTATGGGAAATGTAGGATCCGGTGTATTTGGACCTTGACTCAGTCAGGATATCTCTGCCTCACTGCTTAGAATTTCCTTTTCTCCCAGCTTTATGGAAATGCAGGACTGAATCACTGAGGTGCTGTTGAAAGTTTTACTGAAAAAAAGAAACTGTGTGCATTTAATTTTACAATTGATCATTTAAGTACAAGAAGATCAGTCATTGAGAAACAGACAGAATCACAGTCTGTCTGAAAACAGCAGTCAGACGTCAAAACGCAAATTGGAACCAGTTTTACTTGCTTGTAATTATTGATATTATTAACAGACAGACAGACAGACAGACAGTTGACTCACTCACCTTTAAGAACTGTCACCTTAATTGTCAGTGCAGCTTCACCCAGAGGGGTTGGCTGCAACTCTGGGTGGCAATGTTTTTCATCAAAGGGCATTAAGTTTGGCCTGACAGGACATCTAGCCTACTTACAACATCCCAGATCAAGCACTCAGCGGATGGTCCGTGTTCGGCACTGTCAGCGCAAGACTCAAGATAGAAGAGGTGGACTGTTTTAGACCAGTGATGCTTCGTGCTCAAACACAGTTAAGATGGACCATGTTATCATCTTGTTGCTGCTGTTTAATTTTCAGCCAGTGGCAAATTAAACAAATTCACTGCACAGTGCTCAGGGTGTGTATATGCATGTATAGGCCGATATAGCCTTTGTATTCAAAAATAACTGTATACAGCCCATTGTTTTATTTAATTTGATTAATTTTATATTTAATACACATTTAATTATCTGTTAAGTTCTCTCTGTGTGTGTGTGTAGCATTTCGTTATACAACCTTGTGTGTTATAATGACAAATAAACAACGTTGTACCTTGAAATACCAACACTTTGTCACACTTTCTCAAAGTATCAGCATTTGGGAAGAACGGGCTCCTACTCTGGTACGGCACTCACAGCACATACTCAAATATAGTGACGGTGCTTCAAACAAAGGCGCTGTTTTATGTACCTTAAACGTCCCTAATACTCCATTATTAATCATTTAACAGTTTTTTCATGGGTTGATATGGACGTTTTAGTAATTAAGAGAGATTTTCTGTGATTTGTGCTTTGTTTACAGGGTTATAATGTGAAAACAAACAAACAAACAACAATTATTAAAAGTCTGTTTAATGACCTCTTTTAAAGTAAATCAGATTTAAGGTAATAGTGTCACATGTTTCAATGTTAGAGTGCATTGACAGGTTTCACAGGACGTCTGGTGGTCTGGTGTGTTTGCAGCCTGGAAGACAAAATGAGACAAAACACGGAAAATTAAGTTTTCTCCCTCCTCTGCTTCATCAGGACTTTTTCCAGCTGAGGCCACTTCAAACCAGTGAGCACAGAGAAATAAAAAAACACAAAAACTAAAGTTTCAGATGGGAAGTAACTAATACTGTGTTCATGTAGGACCCCATCGCTCAGAGTAAGAAGCTGATCTTTAATAAGCTCGTTATCCCACCTCTATTCACCTTTCTAATTATCTGCGTGTTCTTTTCCTTGTTCTGGTCCGTGACCATGACCATGACCATGACCATGACCATGCCCATGGCCATGCTTCTTGTGCCCGTGTTCGTGGTCTCCTCCTTTGTGATCGCCTCCTTTATCATGCTTGCCTCCATGGCCCTTGCCCTTGTGGCAGCCGCCATGAGACTTCTTATCCCCTGACTGAGGGTTCTGGTCGCAGCCAGCGGCGTCTGTTGAAGCACCAATCAGAAGAACATTGTATAGAAATATTTGTTTTAAGAATAAAGCTAACAAGACTATATCCAGGCTGGAGATGAAATATGTTCAATCCCACTTGAAAATGCGAGACAAGACGATATTAACTGTGCATCTTACCTGAACAGGGACTGGACATTTTCTGTCGACGGCGTTAGACTTTGTGGCAGATGACTCCTTATTGACACAGTACTAAATAAACAAAAACAGGGAGGTGAACTTTCAGATAAACCAGTTTGAGTAGATGGAAAATACAGGCATTTCACTCTATTTTTGTGAACAAACATGTCCTTGTTCAGTTTGATCAAGAGTTATTTTTGGGAGATACTCCTGTCTCTTAGTAACAGAGATGTTATTGTTTTTAGTTTATTTACCCCGTGCTTGAAATCATAAAGGCTGAGCACTGTTGTTGTTGGAGGGCCAGCATGATTAGCATCAGCAACTGTTGTTAACAGAGCAAAATATTTGTTCCCATGCATCTTATCTCATGAATCTAAGACGATTGTCTCTTTAAATCATAAAAACAGAGCAGAGTTTTGTCCCATGACAACTTATCTTGTGATTCTGAGATAATTATGTCTTAAAGGGACAGTAGGTGATTGTGATCCACTACACTTTTTGTTAAATTCAGCTCTGCGTTCTGAGAGTTCTGTGCGTGTCAATGCTGGAGAAACGTCGGAGATTTGAAATTAAAGGGGGAGGATCTTCCTAGGAAGCACTGAAGGGATGGGTGCATTTGTTTAGTAGTTTAGTTCAAATATAAACAATCCTTCTGCATCACTTCCTCTACATTTAAATTCCAAAAAACAGAGCAAAATCATCACAACACGTCTCATTATTAATTGTTTATTCAGAAAAACAGAGCAGAAACTTGTGATTCTGAGATAATTATGTCCTAAATTCCAAAAAAAACAGATCAAACTTTTATCCCCCCATGCAACTTTTCTTGTAATTCTAAGAAAAGTGTCTTGTTTTTTCAGAAAAACAGAGCAGACATTTTATTTTTGTGAATGAATTAAGCTTCCGTAGGTTTGCTTATTTTCTCTGTGTGCTGTGTACGTTTCCTCTGAATGAACAGCAACAACTTTGTTCCAGATTCTGACTTTAAATTCGACATGCTGAGCATTTGGATTTGTCTTTGGCTCATCACTACTAAGCAGCACTACTAACATTATACTAAAATTAAGTGGAATATATGCACATTTTTTCAGGTTGTCAACAAAAGACAAAACTCACTACTTTGAAACAAGCTGATCAATTTAACCTTGTCAAACTCTGCAAAGTACTTTCAAAACCTTTAACATTGTTTTACTGGTTTTATCTGAAAGCCTCATTTCCCCGTGCAACACCTGCATTTCTGAAGCTGTGTACTTACATGAGCTTGGAGAGCAGTCAACAACTGTGAGCGGAGGGAAGATGCACTATAATTATTACACTCTCTCTCTGCACAGCTGCATTCTTGTCCCGTCACGTCAGCGTGCGGGGTGGAGTGAGAGGTGCTGTCGTGGAACATCAAACCCCGCCCTGTCAGGTGTTGGATGTTTGTTGATTTGCTCCTTAGCCAAACTAAATCTTGCCACTTATTATGACCTGATGTTTATTTATAGGAAATATTGTATTTATATAGTACACTCCTTTGTTGAAATAAAGAAATTTGCATATTTTAGACCATTAAGTAAAAAAACACTACTACTTTGTTACTAATTATACACATTATATTTTTAAGATTGTTTTCATGAAAGGCTGGCTTTTTTTTTATGTTTTCTTATTGTCGAAACTCCCCAAGCCCAAGATGTAACAAAGCCAAATCCAGTGCAACATAAAACCCAACTAAATATATAAATATATGTATTTTATACACACATACATACCAGTTTTTATTTTATCAGCCCAACCTCTAAAAACATGTTCCATAACATCTGTTTAATGCCATTAATGAGTCCCAACAGTTAGTTAAAGGGTTTCTTAATGTTTAATGAGAAAAAAACATGTGTTTTAGTATTTTCTGAGACCACCTGAAACAAAACCTTTTATTTCCTACTGCTTTATAAAAAATTAGGAAAATACCCCATATTTCTCAGCAGGTCTTAAAGTCCAATTGTACACATAAAGTTCACAGCTGTAAAGTCCTTTGTGGCTCTGAAGAGAGCTTTCCAAAATAAAATACAACCCTAATTATGATGTCAGATATTGTGATGTTGCTTTATGACATATATAATTTTAGTACAAGGTGATCAGTCATGGAGTTTGAAGAAAGGTCCACAGTCTGAAAACAGCAGTCAGGCGCCAAAATGTGCATTTAAACCAGTTTTGCTTGCTTTTAATTATTTCTACGGTTTGCAGTGTCTGCCTGCAGGGGACTCACCCAGCCCCACCTGCCACACCTCCAGCAGCTCCATCCAGAGGTGGTGACTGGAGCACCAGACTGCGTTAAGACTTTTGAAATTTTCTTTAGGCTGCAAAACTTAGAGGCTCCCGATAAACTGAAAAATCAAATATAATGGTGCTTAGGTTTGGTCTGACAGGACTGTCTGCCTGGAAGGCTCTGCGCAGGGCGAAAAGAACTCCGCTGGTACTTTACTGACCCCTGTAGCTTCGCAGCCCATATTTTAAAGAAACTGATGTTTTTAAATGATTTTGTTTTTTATGGGTTGACATGGGTTGATGCTTTAGTGATGAAGACATGTTTGATGTGATTTGTGCTTTGTTGTAATGTGAAAATGAACAACAATAAATATTTTAGAAGTCGGTGTAATGACCCCTTACCTTCATTTACTCTTTTATTTGAAAAGTAAATCAGATTTAACGGAACAGTAGCTTTATTTAAAGTATTACATGTTTTAATGCAGTTTCTTTCAGAGGGAGAGTAAAATTACAGGTTTCACAAAATGTCTGGTGGTCAGTGTGTCCGCTACCTGGAAGACAAAATGAGACAAAACACAGAAAATTAAGATATCTCCCTGTAATTAAATTTATATTCATTCAGATCATTCAGTATTTCTCTGCTGCTCATGTAGTAGAAGTCTATGACAACACATTTTCTGCTACTGAGCCCTGCCCACTTCAAACCAGCGAGAAGAGCACGGAGAAAAACACAAAAACTGAAGTTTCTGAAACCAAAAGTTTTCCACTGTGGCAGAAAATCTTCCTCTTCATTGCTGGGATGAAGAAGCTGATTGAGAGAAAAGGATTTCAGGGCCTTTAATAAACTTTGTGTCTCACCTCTATTCACCTTTTTAACTATGTCCATGTCCTTGTCCTTTTCCTTTCCCTTTTTCTTTTCCTTGCCCAGGACCATGAGCATGTGCGTGCTCAGGAGGACCATGTGCATGTCCAGGTCCATGCCCGTGGCCATGTTCGCCTCCAGAGCCCTTGCCCTTGTGGCCATCCTTGTGAGGCTGCTTATCGCCTGGTGGAATGTTCTGGCCACCGCCTGGGGCATCTGTTGGAGCACCAACCAGAAGAATAAGTCCATTAAGAGATTTGTTTCAAGAATAAAGCTACAGGAAGACAGAGCAAACTTGTTCAGGACAAACTTTTACTGAAACAGAAAATAAAGAGATTAACTGTGTATCTTACCTGGAGAGGTGCTGGACATTTTCTGTAGACGGCGTTGGTCTTTGTAACAGATGACTCCTTAATAACTCAGTACTAAAGAAAAGGAAACAGGGAGGGGCCCTTTTCAGTTATAGCAGTTTGAAACTCTCCATTTAAAGCAGTTTTTCCCCCCCCATGCAGTTTTTCTTTTGCATTTTAAAGCCGGAGAAACCTCTGAGTCTTTCTGCATCACTTTCTCTCCATTTAAATTTTAATAAACAGCAAATTCTGTGTTCCCAGAGAAACATATCTTGTTATTAAGATAATTATCTATTTAGAAAAACAGAGCAGAATCTCCTGATTCTGAAATAATTATGTCTTTGATTCCAAAAGACAGAGCAAAATCTTTTTCCCTATGCAACTTTGTTTTATCAAACTTCCGTAGGTTTGCTTCTCTTCTCGGCGTGCTGTGTACGTTTCCTTGACTTTGAATTCGACACGTTGAGCATTTGGATTTCTATTGTGTTTAGCTGATCACTTCTGAGCAGCTGTTCAACGTTACACTAACATTTTTATTTAATTTAAAGTCAAACTCTGCAAAGAACCTTTAGACAAGTTTCAACTAAAAGCCTCATTCCCCCCGTGCAACACCTGCATTTCTAACAACAGACGATGAACCTGCGTACTTACATGAGCTGGAGAGCAGTCAACAAATGTGAGCGGAGGGAAGATGCACTTCAATAAATACACTCTCTCTCTGCACAGCTGCATTCTTGTCCCGTCACGCCAGTGGGTGGAGGGAGAGGTGCTGTCGAGTGAAATAAAACCCCACCCCGTTGTCAGGTGTTGGATGTTTGTTGATTTGAATCCCAGCCAAACTAAACCTGTTATCACCTGTTCTTTATTTCAGGAGATGAACAGGACATGTAATTATGGTATCTCTGGTTGCAATAAAGAAATGCATTCACACAATTAACCCTTGTGTGGCTCATGTTTCTGAGGTGGAACCACCGCTTTATTGTACACCAAATATTTACTTTATCCCAATTAAAAGCAATAAAAAGAGCATTTTGGTTAAAATGTACCATTTACCCCTGTTAGATCATATTTATAAATAATAATGCCATCCGTTTTTTGTGATAAAATGTAAAATCAAAACCAATGTTGGTGGATATGTTTATTTTGAACCAATTTAAACGAAACAACGAAAACATTTATGCGAGTCCATCCATCCATGCCAGCCTCTTCAACACGTGAGGGGCAGAGTTTTCCTTGGTTGTGTGTTGCATCTGTATTTCTTGCACTCGTGCATGTATACTGTGTCTTTATTTCCATCCTGGGTGCACACACCTCACAGCTCTTCTGTTTGTTGCTGCAACAGAGAATAATGAAAATACTTCATATGTCTCTCTCTTTTACACACACACACACACACACACACACTATAACTGGTCATGGTGATAAAGTCTGACAAAGATCGGCTGGTTGCTGACGAACTGGTCCCGTGGTGGTTACTGACAAACTGGTCTCGTGGCTGGCTGCTGAGGGGGCCCTGAGGCTGGCGGGTTTGTTTTGGAGCTGGCTCAGTGTCTATCTCCTCCTCTTCTTCAAACTCAGACTCTGAACTGCCAGAAATGTGATCTTCAAATTATGAAAACATCTCCCTCTTTCATTCATTCATTCGTGTGCAATGCAGAGCCAAAAACCTGTTCTCATTTGTTGTGATCCACCTGCTATTTGCAGGTGGGACCGAGTGTGAGAAAACACAGAACGGTTCCCATCCACATATGCAAACACGTACATTAACAGCAGGCCTTAGAGGAGGACAGAGTGAAGGGACACGGCACCTCAACACTTTATTAAACCAGTGGACCCAAACACCACATGTGTAATATGAATGTGTGAAGTTGTTTTAAATGTTCTTCACACAAAATTAAAAAATAAGCCAAGGCCAAGGAGTCTGAGGTTGTGTGTAATAAAGATAAATCTAATCATTTTTCGTTTGGTAATCATTGACAGGTATCTGCTGCTTTGATATTCATCTTTCACTCTTCCTTCTCTTGTCTTTTTTGAGTCCCTAGCTTTAATAAAGGCAATGCTAAATCACTGAGGTGCTCTTAAAAGTAATCAAGCACCTTTAATCAAATACATTTCGTATCAGTCACTGAGCGTAGAGAAAAGCGTGGGTTCATTAGTCTGTCTGAAAACAGCAGTCAGTAATAAACCAGTTTTCTTGAAATCATTCATCCTGTTTGGTGTAAAAGGTGAAGCTGATTGATTCACATGAACCGTCTGTCTGTAATTTGCAGACAGACAAACCTGTCTTCTTAACTACACTGCAGCTCCACCCAGAGGTGTTGGCGTCAGCGTCAGACTGCATACTATTTGTTTTCTTTACGTTGTAAGACTAAGAGCCTCCCGGCAAACTCAAAAAACAAATAAAATGTGTTTCATCAGAGGTGCTTAGGTTTGGTCTGACAGGACAGTATGCCTGGGAAGCTCAACTCAGGGCTAAGAATACTCTCTGTAATACTATTTTACCTACCCTGGTTAAAATGTGAAAACAAATAACACACTAATGAACACAATTTACATTTACACATTTTGTTCCCACTTCGCTTCCACATCTGAGTGTGTCAAACGATTTTTAACTGACTTTCCTCTTCCCTTTATCTTGTCTATATCCTGAGTTACCATGATGCATCTTTATAGAACCAGAACGGTTTTAAAGATCTGAGGCCGTCTTGTAAAGTGCAAAAGCATCGTTCACATGAAGCCAGGCAGAGAGAGGAAGAGTGTCTTCTTCTGGAGGTTTGGTGGAGCAGCAGGGAGATGAAGCTCTGCAGATGGAGGCCGGGGTCGAAGCTCTCTGGATGTTTCAGATGTGCAGATGTGCCTGCAGTCTGTCTACTTTTTTGCAGGTCCGTTTCGCTCACGCCCAGGAAGACTCAAGTTTTACACATTCTTAAAAAGTTTTGACTCCCTAAACTGGCTTTTTGTCACCTTAAGCAGTCCAGTAACTTCCTTTTGTCAGGGATTATTCGCAAAATAATGCAGTAAATTACTGGTATTAAGCAACCATAAGAACAAAAAATTTGAGAAAATATTTTTCCTGTGTGACCTGATCCATACGACCAAGTTAAAAAAAATAACTAATGAAGGATTTTATGTTTTTATATTATGGTGAATGTGTTTCAGCACAAACAGCATATCTCAAATACTGACTCAAAAGATTATAAATAGTTAAAGAGGATTAACAAAATAAATATCCACAAATATCTAAATCTAAATTCTCTCTGGTGTTTGGCTTAAATGCTCAAAGTAAATAATAGCATGTGTTTTCACATTATTCAAACCCAAATCTGGTGTTGCATTGCATTGTGGTCCAGTTCCTGCTCCTGTGCGCTCTGATGGCCCTAAAAAAAATGCACAAAGACGACACTGTGTCATTGTGACCTTTGACCTTTTTATCGTAAAGGGGTTTCAGGTGCACTTAACCAGCAGTCATCATGAACATAATGTGTGGCTGGACCTGTGGTTTTCTCTCACTCCATCAAACTTCACGTTGTTTTTAAAACATCCTTTTATTTTTGACAAACGTATGTTTTCTTTGTAGGACAGACATAAGATAACATATATTAAAATGACAAAGTTGCTCGTTCTAAATGTTGCCTCAAGATTAAGCTGTATTTTTTTATATTAACACCTATCAAGCTCCCTTATCAATGGAAAGAATTTCACAGTACATTTAGCACTTTTTTAACTGATAGAAAGTATTTATTACTTTCTGGTCTGGTCTGTTTCTTTCACTAATGGTCACAGGTCAGTGAGGAAAAGGTGAATATGCTCCAGATTTATCACGCTCAAGATGTCTGAATCATACTTTAAAAACATTTATGCTGCTTTTTACCTTACTACAGACGATTGGGACATACTTTGTCATTAAATTTCACCCCCGGGCTCATACTCATACTGCTCAGAGGATTGTGGGTCGGAATAACCAGATAAACAGGCTGGCACGTCGTGGGACATCCTACTGGGTAAAACAAAATCTATTTCTGGCATACTAAGTAGTATGGTGTGGGTATTACGTAAACACACTGAACTTTCAGACAGTTACATTTAAATACATCTCCTCTCTTAAGAGACATTGTAGACAACATTACCAGATGATTTAAGTTGATTTGCAACATTGCTTTTTCACTTTTTAAAAGTTATGTTTGTTTATTTATTTCTCTTCATTTCTGTATTATGTAGATTTTTAATTTTAACTATTTTCTTTCTGCTTGTGTTTTGTGATTAGTTAATTTTTTTGTATTAAATTTGTATGATATTGTATAATATTGTGTTGTTAATATCGTTTTATTTAAAAAAAAATTACACACATTAAAAAAATCTATATTTTATTGTGATATTTTATGCATTCTGTCAGGGGATTGTTGCATTAACGTGTGTCTATTCAAGTAGTTACGGTACGAGTTCTTGGAGCAGCCAAAAAGGACAAAGAAAATAGTTTTACATCAACAATTTTACACCATATTTTCTCAAATAAGTAACCAATAATAATAATAATGGTTCCAAAGTCATAAAAATATTAATTAATTAATTTAAATTGTTTTTGTTCTGTTTCAGTCACTGTGGATTTGTTAATGTCAACCGATATGTAACATACAACTGCCACAAGATGGCAGCAGCTACATTTGAAGCACCACATGGGAGCTGTGCAAGTGACGTACCTGCAAATATTTCACAATAAAAGCCTTGTTATGAAATGAAGGGATTCTATCCAACTGAAACGCTAGAGGGCTTTTAATTTGGAATGTATACAGGCAGTATTCAGTTTGAATTACAGCTTAATATATATATATAATATATAACAATATATGTACAGCTCAACTGAGTGGATCAGAAAACAAGGAGGCTTCAGACTAAAATATAAGCAAATATATTATCTGGTGTGTAGGTGCCCATAGAGCATGTGCAGTATGCATTCATTCTGGTAATTTCTTTACAGCAGTGGCACTTTTGGCTTCATGCCCCACTGAGGAGGCTAAAGGCTGCAGATAGACCCACATTACTTCCTGGATTAACACACTTATTTTAACCCAAACCATGATCTTTTCCTAAACTTAACCCTGTAGTTTTTGTACCTAAACCTTCACTGAGCAACTTTATTTTTAAAGAACAGAGGCCACCCTCCATGGAGCCTCTAGATTAACGTTCAAAATATAGCAATTCACTGTAAAATGTTCATACACATTCTTAAAATGTGCTATGGAGGCAGTTTCTTTCAATCAAATTAAGTGCTTATTGCTTATTTAGCCTTTCTAATTATCATGCCTTATACCTCTGTTGTCTTTGACTTAAAGAGACATGTAAGGTGTGTCATAAAATAGAAATATGCAGCAACAGTAATCACACATTCTGGGGTTATGTTGTAGTAATTTATTTATTTTTTGGTGCAGACAAATACGTAGCCCCTGTTTGCCCATTTCCCCTCAGGGGCTCCGTAGACAAATCTGAGTAGCTTGTATCAAAATTTTAGGCAAACAAGCACCAAATGAACATTGAAGCACTCCCATTCTGCTGGCACTTTAATTTAATATTTCTTACGATTCTCAAAAATGTACGTTATAATCAATGTGCTTTGAGTACCGCCCCCCAGCTGCACACTGCAGTGAGGGGTACTTTTTGTGTTTTTGGCATCGAGGTGTCACAAGAGACGCTTTGAATTTTCACTGGAAACACTATCAAACCTTACAAACCCTACAAAGTGGTGCGTACAGTTAAAGGCTTGAACAGCGATGCCAAATTTCTGCCACATGTGATGGGCGGTGGGAGAATGTTTCCCTCCATAAGTACAGCTTACATGGGCCAAGTGAGGAAACTACCACTTTTATTTAGTATTTTCTTTGCAATTAAAAACTCAGAACATGACGGGATGTGAGGAAAAAATGCTGAGGGTAATTGGAAAGTTTCAGATATGACCTGAGGCAAACGTTGTTGGAAAAAGGCTGCTTTTGGTGATTTAAATACAGAACTTTTAAATATTTATGTCTATGTTATGTAAAAAGGTATTACAGCGCCGTATTTTATCAGTCTTACAAAGACTGTGAGCTAATGGAGAGCCTGATGGAACAAAGGAGACTCCAGCTATGTTAACTCATTTTAGGACTTTGGTTTCATCCCTGATGAAGTGGATTTGTTCTGTGTCACTTCATTTCTACATCAGCAAACACAAAAAACATCCATTTTGTCATTATTTACGACCAAAAGAACTCGAATGCGTGACCCATTTTCAACTTTGAAGCAGGGATCTTCTGTCATGCTAAGCCATTTTCACTGTCAATGGAAACAAATGTTAGATATATAAATTAAACGATTTATAAAGCAATTTTGGATTTATTAAAATGTCGTGAGTACAGAAAACCTGAGATTGTGTCATTCTAAACCAGGATTTCTGGAAATAAACAGAAAATTTAACAACAGATTCAATTTGCTGGGTTGCTGTTTGAATGTTAACATGGTGAATAAAAGCAGAAGTACAGAGAGGACAAAACATGACTGCCAAGAGGGATTTGATCAGTGTTGTGACACTAAATAAAGAAAATACATTTGCAAGCCTAAAACCCTGCTAGCTTCTCCCAGCCCAGGTAATTCTGCAACAAATTGAGTGTAGACTTAAAAACTAACAGCAATGTGCTAGGGGCTGTGTGAAGCTTAGGCACAGCATTCACTCACTCTCACTCATCGTCAACCACTTATCCTGTGTTCAGGGTCTGTGGGGGGGCTGAAGCCCAATCCCAGCTGGCATTGGGCGAAAGACGGGTTATACCCTGGAGAAGACGCCAGTCCATCACAGGGCTGACAAACAAACATACACACTCACACCTGAGGGCAATTTGGAGTTGCCAATTAACTTGGCTTCGGATAGTAGAAGAGAAGCCATGCAGACAGGTGAGAACATGCAAACTCCACACAGAAAGGCTCGAACCTTCTTGCTGCCCTTTGGCATGGTATTGCTAACATAGCATAGTTTAGCAAGTACATCATACAGCGTAAATTTACCGCTGATGTAATGTGATGTTAGGCAGATGTAATGTTTGTTATGTTATGCTATCTTAGTTTAGCATATCAGCATGCTAACATGCTCAACGTGCTTCGTCGACTTAAAGGTTCAGTGTGTGAGTTTTAGTGGCATCTAGTTGTGAGGGTTGTGAATTGCAACCATAGACAGTATGTCTGGACGAAGCCAGCAGTGAAGCCAGTTTTGGACCAATAAAATACCACTAGAGGGCTACTTCCTGTTGGCACCTGCGTCTACTGCACATGATCGCGCAGCATAACGGTGGTTTAATGACGTAAAACAACGGCAGAAACACTGTAATTCCGGTAGCTGCATAGCTGCGCCAACAAAAAGTCTCATGGCTCAGTGTGTTTGTCTGACTCGGATCGTCACTGATTAATCAGCCCACCTACGAGGCTCACCTGTCAAACACCAACGCAGCGTCACTGATCGCTGTATAGTTTTTTTAGATTGCAGAGAGTTTATAATCTAAGCAATACGGTTACATCTCTCATGTGCGACGGGGTGTCACAGGGTTTTGACGTCATTTTTGGGCCTAAATAGATCCCTCCATGCAGGCTTTGGTTGGCTTCACTGTCCGATCCTCTAGCTTACCCCCTTGATTGCAACCGACAGCTGACGTGGCATTCATGCAATATACAGCTGCAGTACCGGAGGCTGCAGTTTCAGGACCCCCGCAATCCTGGGACCTGATGGTCGGATGGTCCCATTTTCCTTGCGCGAGTTGTAAAGTCATTCTTCAGACTTCAGGGTGTGTTCATGTGCTCTTAAGTCGGAACTTGATATAAACATGGACGCTACTACAAAGATGTGTTGGATTAACATTATCAGAGGGTATAAACAACACGCAGACATCTACGATATCTTATATCAATTTAATTTCTAAATCCAACCACAATCCAAATATCTCTTCTCTTCTTACTTCTAATAGACCAGATGAGTACTACTACTACTACTACTACTACTTCTTTGTACATATTCAACACAGTGAAGAAACGCTCTCTGTAGAGCAGTTTGTCTGTTTGGGTGACTGTAGAAACATGGCAGCGCAACATGGCGACTTCCATGTAAGAGGACGCGGGGTATGTGTAGATAGAAATGTCTCATTTTAAGGAAATAAAAACGTAACAGTTCATTCTATACGGTCTTTATACAGTATTTCACACTGGGCCTTTGAAGCCAGCCTGCTGATGATATTTTTTGAAAATTAAGAAAAAGATGAAGTGGTCACAAAAAACATAAAGTTTCATCCTCTGTGGGATAGGAGTGCTGCATGGTAACCCGGCCAACAGTTGGATATAGTGGATATATTTGCTTTTGCAAATGTGACATATCTCTAGAATCTGAGAGCGACATCAGAGACGTCATCGCCAGACAAATTCACTTATCTGAAGAAATAGTGTCAGACAGACGAGAGTTTCTGAGGTGGAGACGGTTTTCAGTTTATTTCCGTCAATTCTCAGCATCCTTTGGGAGAGTCTCGGTGGAGAGAGACCTGCCCTCTGGATTACAGAGGTGAGATGTGTAATTTAACATGTTAATGACATGCTCCACCAAACAGCTGTCATTAAAGTTACACATCGATGTCACACTGCATCTAAATCCACAGTACTTTTTGTAAGTTTTCCACTATCCCTCACTCATGCTCATTCTCTAATCTTTATCTTGATCTTTACATTATTTTATTTGCCACATGCCACAAAGAAAAGTCACATGAAGGCATTACATAAAAGACGACGACGCAAAAAACACATCAGCAATGCTGTCAATAGTCAACATTGTGACCCTAAAGGACTCGAGAGTTATTCTTGCATCAAAAGATTTACAAACAGCCCTGAAAATACGTCAAGTATTTCAGCTTTAAACCCTTAATTCGACTTTAAATTACTTGATGGCTCTAGTTTCTCTCTCTTCCTCCCTGTCTTTCCCAGACTGCAGCCTGTAATTAAAATGATAATGATCCGTGTTTTAAACCAAGCATCAACTGTGACGTCAGCAGTGACTCTCGTTTCACCCCGACACTCTGCAGGGCAGGAGGAAACACAGCTGGATTAGCCTCCGCCTGAACCGGCTCGCAGCGCCGCAAACCCCCGAGCACACTGCACACTGAGAGTTTGTGTGAATGAGGGATGATTAAACACAGAACTGCAGCAGCAGAAGAGTTCACTTCCGAAGTGCCATTGATCCGTTTTGCACAGAAGAACAGAAATGATGATGTATTCAGAGTGGATCTGAGTAGAGTGCTGAATGAAGGATATTCTCTCAACATTTACATATAAGTCACGGCATCATATAATTTCTACCTGTTGCTTATCTTAGATCTAATGTTGGGATTTGAGGGCAATGTTGAGTTAGGGTTAAGGTTAACACCATGGAGCAAATCATTAAAACAGAATCAAAGCAGAAATTAGAGCTTCTCAAGACCAAGACAACATGGGAGGGAGGGAGACTAGAGTTGTGAAAGACCAGAGTTTAGATAAAAAGCCAGAGCTTGAAACATTTCATTAGGCTTTTAAAGACAAAGACCAAAGAAGACATGCCTTGGACAGAACACATGGAAAGACTGGAGTTTATAAACCAGAGCGCATAGACCAAAACCTAAACCTAGAAAGAGTAACGCCAGAGTTTAGAAAATGCAAAAAACTAAAGCGAAAAAGAGCAGATTTTACAATGACAGAAATTAGAGCTCATAAAAAGTGTTTAAAAACACCAAGACCAGAATATACGGTAACAAGACAAAGAATCTACGGCCATGCCACATGGGAGTTTCAATAGTTTTGCAGGTGTTTGGAATCTTCTGCAGACCATGATTGTCTGTATAAACTTTTATGGAGATCCCTCAAATATTTGTTGAGATATTTCAGTCTAGACCAAAGAAAGCGGACTGACAGACAGATGGACTAACATTGCTATCCCGAGACCAGGCAGCCAGCATGGCTAAAGACAGAAACCAGAGCGTACAAAGACCAAGTCCTGAACTTATAAAGACCAAGATCATGGAGTAGGAAGTTAAAGACAAGAGCAGATAAACCAGAGCTTAAAAATACAGAAACTAGACATTAACAAGACCAATACTTGAGCTTAGATAGACTTCAGAGAGTGTAGAAAGGCTGAGAACAAAGCCTAGAAAAGACTGATGTCAGACCTACTGAAGACCAGAACCTTAACTTTGAAAGACTGGGACCAAATATTGACCAGGGTCAGGTTTCTGTATTTTTAAGGCCTGAGCTGAATTTGGCCAGAGATTGGACCTGAATTTAGAGAGGCCATGAATGCCAGAGATTAGCGGACTCAAACCGGTTTCAGAAAGACTAAAATCATTGCTTCAAAAGACTGAGATCAGAGTGAATACATATCAAGACCAGAAAAACTAAGATGAGAGCTAACTGAGTAATAAAAGAGCTTATAAAGTCAGAGAGTAGAGCGGAAACTGGACAACTAGAGCGACAAAATCAGCAGCTTTTCTCTGTCATCAGGTTTTAAATCTTAAAGCCTTTGTTGACTCATCACAAGCTGCCTTTACCAACATTAAACAGTAAGCTGAGTTATGCAGCAAGCGATTCTGCAGCAAGTTGGACTAGAGCATGACCTTCATCTAAACGCTGGATCTGTAACCGATGTTTGCCTTCCCATTAATTTCCTACGGATTAATAACATAGTTAAAGTGTCTGATGTTGTTCAAATCTGATGTGATACAGCTGTTTGTTTGATGTTCATGTGGAAAATATATTGGCTTTGGGTCTTGACAGACAAGGTGTGGGTTTTCCATTTACTTTAATACAGCTGGAGATTTTAAGAGAGCAACTAGTAGTCATTAGTAGTATTGCAGTTTAGGCCACTTCTTCACCAACAATTGTGGATGCTTGGTAAATGCACCCTTTGGCATTACTTTTTAACGCCCCTTTAGTGGAGTATAAATATGCTACATCTGGTTAGACTTTCAAAATAAAACTATTTTTAACCATTGTGAAATGGCATGTGGTTAACGTGGTGAAACATCGCAATTTGGTTAGGTTTAGGCACCAAAACTACTCGGTTAGGTTTAGCATAACATAACAAAAATAACTTTTTCTTTCACAGGGGAAAGAAACACCGGTTTTCTTGGGAAAAGTCTGGCTTCTGACCCGTCAACCCCAATGACCTCCTTACTTGAACTTTGTCTGTTTTTGAAATGGTATGTCTACTTTTAGCATTCAGCTATGATGCTAAAGGGCTCCTCCGTGTGTTAAAAACTGACGCCAAGGGGACAACTTGAGTGTTAATAATATTATTAAATATTGTTACTGAAGAATGTCTGCGTGCAGACTGTGAAGCTACATATGAAACATCTGAGGCAAACACTGAAACATTCTGCACAAAAAGATTTTGATGCATTCACTACAGAAATATGGTTGTAGACTCCAAAGTCCATGTTGGTTTGGCTGCCGTAGCATTAAATTATTCACACCAGCAGCTCTAGCCGTAAACTGAAGAAAGCACAACAGACTCATCAGAATAAATTTTCTTCCCAACAAAAATCTGACAAAATAATCTCAGTCCTGCACATTCAGCACCGTCCAAACGCCCACGTGTATTTTAAAGCATGCTAACATTGCTCTTGTTCTTTGCCGTTCAAAGCTTCTGCATGCTCAGCGGAAACGTCACAGTCCTCCATTTTTGGACAGCGAGGAAGTGGAAGTGTGAGGGATTATCATTGTACAGGAGAATACGCAGATAAAACATAAAATCCCATTCACAGCCACCCACAGAAGCACACAGAGAAGAAAGTAAAGAGACAAAAAGGCAGTGGAAACCTCTGTGCTCTGTCAGCCGTTTGAAAAGGAGACACATGTAGAATCATATTCCACTGAGGATGAAGATGCTTTATAGCTGTGGGATAAAGTGGCATTTATAGACCTGGGTTTGCAGCACATTTGGGAACTGAATCTGGGCCGTGGAGTAGAAAGGAGAAACAAGTCTTTAATTGGACGTGAAGTCAGGTTTTCTCTCGACAAAATTATCATAATCGAGAATATCTTTGGCTGTGACCAATAAGTCAATGATTACTTCACCAGGTGCTGTGGTTTAAGGTTTAAGGATTTCAAAACATACAATCCACGTTATCCACGTTATAATATATTTTTTAAACCTGATATGGGTCTGTCCAAAAAAAAACATACATTTGCAAGTTTTAGTTCCTTAATACAATATCAAAGCTTAAATGTACACTATATATACCAAATAAATATATATGTATTTACAGAGACTTGATCCCCATGCCTGTATGTTGATTCAGTGACCTTTTGTCTATAAACCCAGCTTTCCAGCTCCAGATACGTCTTACATTTAAATAAATCGGTAAACACATGCATATTTTTACTTCCAGACAGTTTAATCCCAGAGGAGGGATAAAAAAGCTACACCGAGAACATGATACAATTACACCCCCAAACAAGTAAATACATTTTTCTCATCAGTGATTGCAGTTTGACATGAGTTACACAAACCATAATAATACGATGGGAGACAGTTCAGCTGTAAACACGATGACTGCAGAAAGGTAAATTTGGCACCAGACGGAGAAGGCAAGTAAACAACAAGGAGGAAAACATGCACTTTGCATGTACCTTCTGTTCCTGGAAATAGTATGTTAGTCAGCTTAATTTACAGCACAATTAAACCTACTATCTAATTACTTCAAATTTGAACAGTGGAGGAAGCGAATAAAACAATTGATGTGAATGTTTTCGTGGAGTTGGTAAGCCTATATTTCTTTACATTTTGGCACGAGTAAAAGTTAGCTGAATTAACTATTACCAGTTCCTGTTAGCACTGTATTCATGAATGCACAGACAACTTTCAAGGCACTACTTTAATACTGAAGTTCTGGAGTTATGAGGAGCATCTTTTTTATGACTTATAAGCAGATTTATTTGCTATCCCCACGTTGTTAAATTTTTGGTTCCTAAGGCATCCTTTATTAAGGATTTATAAGTTGTAACAAACACTTTAATTAATGTTTAATAACTTACTAATGAGTAATAGATTAGTTATAGGACACGCATTAATATGTTTATAAGAAAATACATCAGTGTTTTGTAGAGGTTTTCTTATCTTATTAAAGTTTATAAATAGCAAAGAGCAATATTAAATGTTTGTTAACATTAATTAGACATTAGTTATAACTTATAAACCCTTTTAAAAGGTGTCTATCTGGACAGTGATACCAAAAGTTCTTGATGCCTTCTTTTTACCTTCTTACTCTTTTCTTATTTCATATGTTTTTATTTATAAAACATTATTATTCATTTGTTTCTCACTTTTTGAGAAGCCTTATGGCTTATTAATGGCTTTTACCTTGGTGTTTAAGAAGCAAATTATTCATTAACTATTAATTAAACCATAGTTTAAGCAAGTATGAAGGTCAACTTATTAGAAAGTGATCTCAAGTTTTCTTAAAGTAAATAAGTTAAATATGCAGATGACATACTGTTTTAAACATAAACATGTATAGATAATGTTATCTGGTTATTTTAAAGAAGCCTCGAGTTGAAATTTGCAGTTGCAGCAGGTTGTAGAAGCAGGTCGTGCAATATAAAGAATTTAACTTTATATTGTGGGTAATAAAGTAGATCAGTTTAATAGTAACTCACAACATGATACTGTGTATAATTGGCAGTTAGCTGAGAGTTGCCGGGAGTTTCCCATCCTGCTTAAAGCTTCAGAAACCAGACAACACACACAAGTTCAATTACAAAGAGTTTAATCCCAAAAATACCTTTTTTCTTTTTTCCATTTTGGCATGTAATACATTGTTTGGTCTTGCTGTATCTTGGCTGTAACACTACACTGTATAATTTACATTGTCTGAAGTAGCGGCTGTCATGCAGTGTTGAACACAGCTCAACTGAATGCTGCAGAGGAAAGGATGCCACGTTCACGTCAGATTTATGTTGCAAAGATTTTAAATGATGATCAAATTACCTTCAAAACACAATCAGTTTTACTTTAAATTGAGGAACATGCTGCATTTTATCATTTAAAACACATAAAGTTTGATTATTTTGTGTTCATGGCAGCATCTAAATGTAACCTTGTTTCTTCTTCTGTTTAGACGTGAACGCGGCATTAGACAACAGTCCGTGTGAGACATTCAACAGTCCTGTAGGACAAAATGCTAATTTCAGTGACTTTTTTAGGATTATTCTGCAAGCTGTCAATCATGTGGGTGGAACATTGTGTTAACATTGGGTTGGTACTTAATCTGTTCTAAGGGGAAATAATTTTATTAGAAAAACTCCCCACACATCATGTTTTGGTTTATCATTCAACTGGAGGAAACATTTATGAGTAAATATCCTTCAATAAGAGGAAAGTCATTTGTAGGAACAGCTTAACAGGTTCCAGCCTGTCGGTTTGTTAGACTACATCATTGTTTAAGGAAGACACTTTGCTCCTCGTCTCTCTGTCCTGTCACTGCCAGCAGGTCAACACCATGTGGGATGCCTAACGCTTTCTCAACAACTCTGAGGAACAGCTGATAACAAAACTACTATTTATTTTGGAGAACCGTGAGGATGCTGATCTGATTTTGTCCAAGTCTTGTGCCCAACATCACTCTATGTTGACAACTACGTAGTGTTTGTTGAAAGTTTTCAGGAAGAACTGTGCAATGCATGATGGCAGTTTGGTAATGGTAATTTGGCAATCTGGTGCACAAATTATATAAACAGCCACTGCTACATTTACCTGTGTTTTGATATCCCAGTGCCTGAAAGCGGAAACAATAAATGCATTTTTTCCACTGGATAATTGATAACGCGCTCAACGATATGGCAGTAAATTACTTCAAATGGAGAACTGTAAGCTCTAATTGGCTGTTGCAAATACTGTTTATGCAGCAACAAACTAACACATGGTGTCCACTGGCAACTTATTTAGCAACTAGTTGTTACTGTTCTTGGAAGAAAGGTGGTAACTCTGGACCCAAGCTAAAAACAGAGAGCTACATGTACATGTAAAGATAAAAAAAAAAATGTGCTGTAGATCCATGGTGAACAGTCAAAATCAATCACCTCCTGAGATCTGTGGACACAAAATCCGCTATTCACAGAGCTCAGCCCTCCAATATGGCTTCCGGAGGAAGTTTAATCAAAGGTGGTTTCTCGTGTCAAGACACACCACTCAGAAAATTCTCAAAGTGCAAAAAAGCATAGAGTCAATGGGTGCATTTCATAATCTTAAACCACTGCAATTCTTTCTAAAACTGCTTGACGACAGTATCAATTCCACACTTATTGGCAGCTTATTATTGTCTTTACTTAGAAGCAAAACTATGAGCCCTTTTATCCCCCATCTGCTTTGTGCAACAAAGCTACAAAAACTGTATCCTGGAAAAACGGCGAGGCTCCGGTGACCTCATTAGTTAACTCTTGACTATTTAGACTGATCACCCAGAATCTTAACAAAGTTGTAGTCTCAGCCTTATCTCAACCAATCATGTCAGATTTAGCCTACATTTTCACCTTAGTTGTAAATAACAAAACAATGAGGATGGAAGAGATGGAGAGGTTGTCTTCTCAGGGGAATCATCTTTGGTGTAACACCATCTCACAGCTCTAAACACCAGCCTGTGCATCAGTGCATCCCTAATCACATTTACAACAGTCTGTGCACAGCACAACACGGCAGCAACAGGGAGCTCTGCCAGTAGATCAATACACTTTATAAAACATCTCCGCCACAACGTAGACATCCCTAATGAAACAGTCCTATTAATACGCCTACACGAGGGACTCACTCAGAGGGAGTTTAATCTGCCTGTAAAGAGGGTTAAAACAGCTGATAAAGGCAAGACATCTTTTTTTTCCCATAAATGAGATTATTATGATTGTTTTGTTGTAATTATTGTATTCATATTTATATTATAAGATGATCTAGTTGTTTTCTGCAAATAAAAATGTTGGTAAATTGAGTTTAGGCAGGTTTGCCTTCATTACGTCCCTCTATAACATTCAAACCTGAAGAGTGACAATATTTTCAGCTCATGTAGCATCAGTATAAATATATTCCCGTTATATATGGAGACTTGTAATGTCTCTGTGGTGATCAATAATGATATTTATGCTTCCTGGTGTTTTTATCTGCTGTGTATAATCCTGTAATATTTCTAAATCATCACTGCCTCTTCTTCTTCTGCTTCAGTGACTTCCTCCTCTTCACTATCATCTCATACAGCTTGTCCATGCCCTCATCCAGACCCTCTCCTATGATGGCGCAGGCCGGCTGGACGTGGTACGGGGTGGAGGGGCTCAGCTCAGCAAGGGCCAGCTGCCTCTCGATCTCCCCTACATCCAGCGCCCGGGGCAGGTCCTGCTTGTTGGCGATGACCAGCAGCGGGGTCCCCTGGTTCTCCGAGAACCGGGTGATCTTGTGCAGCTCGGTCCGGGCCTCTCCAGCCTCTCAGCGTCTACCGAGTCCACCACGTACACGATTCCATCCGTGCAGCGGCTGTAGGGCTTCCACAGGGGCCGTAGCTTCTCCTGGCCCCCGACGTCCCAGAAGTGGCAGCTGATGCCCCTGGAGGCCCCCGCACCGCCCAGCCGGATCTTCTCCGTGTTGAAGCCGATGGTGGGTACCGTGTTGACGAACTCGTTAAATTTAAGCCGGTACAGGACAGTGGTTTTGCCGGCAGAGTCCAAGCCGAGCATGACTATGTGCAGGGACTGGAAGGCACCCAAATTGGAGAAACTATTCCCCATCTTGAAGCCTGAGGAAGAGGGACAGTCTGCACACCACAGCCCCAGCAGAGAGCGATATCACCGCAGGAGATGCTTAAATGTCCCAGGAGTGATCCATACCGGGTTATTCCCCAGGTGAGAGTCAAATCATAAATGGTCAGAAACGGCTGATGCGCCTCTCCTGTTCAGCAGATGTGGGGGGCGCAGTCCCTTGTTGCACGGAGGCACTCCGGCAGCCAGACAAGCCGCAGCATCCCTGGAGTCACTCCAACAACATCGGGCGTCCAGAAACAGTAAAATCATCACACACAGCGGTGCATCTACCGTGCGCACCGCTTTCCAAATGCGCAAATTACGCGTGGCCGAGTGTCACATCATGCCTCTGCGTCTTTCCGTGTGTCTCCAAGTGCGTAACAGCTGCCTTCATGTAGTAACACACACATGTGATGGTGTGTGACGCGTGGCTCAGCCTCTCCTGTTGTCATGAAAAGATGCGTCAAGCTGAGGCAGAAATGGCCCATACAGAATAAGACTTCCGGTAAAGCAATGGCGCCCCAAAATAAAAGCCTCCTTCATGGAAAAACTCTGTAATCCGGACCAGTGAGTCTTATTTTGAACGGCACTCTTGCAGGTGAGGCTAGTGTTTCCTCTGCGCACTCAGCTGTCTGAGCGGCTAAAACTCTGACACCTGGTGGTGAAATATGACAACTACGTTTCCAACACACAAACTGGGATGTAAAATAAATTTGAGTTGGAAATTAAAAGTAGTAAAACATTTATAAAAATATTGTGTTTAAAAGTGTTAAATATAACATTTTATAGTGTTCTGATCTGTGTGTAGTATTGTAGTTTGTACTAGGTTTGTAAAGCAACTTCATGATGCAGGTTTTTATTGATGCCTTGGGACCCATTTAGGATCCATGTGAGGGAGAAAATTAAAGTCATTTCGGGAATTTTTTCGAATTGCTATGTAAAACATGTAAAAATTTGTTTTACAAATAACTCAGCTGCATTCGAGGATATTCTTTCATAACTTACACACTCTGTCCAGGTTGCTCTTATTACTTTGTGATCCATTTTTAGTAGCTGTTCCTATTTAGTTACTTTATACAAGAAGGAAACAAACACATTTCATTTAAAAACTGCTTTAAGAAAAACATTAAAATTACCTAAATGTCTTGTTCTGTGTACTGATGTGCCCCAAAACAGCTCAGACCAGCTGTAGGCTCTGTAATATACAGATTATTATTTATTATGTAAAATATATTATATGTGACATTGTATAATCACACACACAGCGTACACGTATGTATACAATAATAATCATCTAACAACAATGAAGGCATGTTGATTATCTAATTAACAGTTTTTCATTCATTTAAAAAAAACCCACAATGGTAAAGATGAGTGTAAATCATGTTAATATTTGTATACCCCCCTGCAATGTGGTACATGTGAAATTGCCACTGGATGGCAGCAAACTATTTCATAACAGGATGAGACTCTGCAATTCCAATTTGTTTCAGTTTGACACACAAAAGGGCCTCTTATGCCAAACTGTCAGTTTTCTTGCACTCACGTACAATCAAGAATGAAGTACCGTTCCTCCTAGACCAACAGCGCTCATATATTAAGATATAAAAGTTAAAAGGAGCACTTAAAAAAGAAAATGTAAGCATTTAAATACACACAGTACACATACTCGTAACCCAGTACACATGGTGTAACAGAATTAGCAGCATGTACTGTTAATTGTGTTGTCTGTACAAAGTGCATGTTTGCCCTTTGCCCTGCCCACATTTAAAGGCTGTCAACAAATGAATTAAGGTTAAGCTGTAATCATGGCTGCACACAGACAGGCGTTTAACTTGTTTACAATATTGCCCTTATATTTTACCTGTTTCATTGTAATGCAGCTGCTCTCCGTTTGCTCGCAGCTTCATACTTGCAGAAGTTTTTACCAGTGCGTTAAGTTTGTTGACCCTCAGCAACAAATCAGCGAGGTCTAATTAGGCAGAATAAGTGAAAACACCTAGTGGCCTAGGCAGGATTTTTATTAGTGGCAAAGAGAGGAGGGAAATGCAACACCAGTCCCTAAACAGACACAGATTCACAGAGACAGCACACACAACCTGAGTCATCAAGCCCTCACTAATTGTTCTCTGTGACCTCCTCCTTCATTGATTTCCCTGCTAATGTGTGTGAGATCAATAAAACAAATTATAAGCAGGGCATGGACATGCGCGCACACACACACAGCCTGACTTTACAAGACCAACTAATTGCACGCCCCCTCTCTCTCTCTAACAAGGCTGAGTCATTGATTGTCGCTCGCCCACCGCCCACAGAGTCCTCATCCATAAAACAAGAGCCTCCTTCACTGGTTCACTTTTTACAATGTTTACACAATTTATTCCATCGTCTCCTCGATGTTCCTCAGGTTAAAGATGACAAGCAGCTAACAGATGTTGAGAAAGGTTAAAAGAAACAAAAAAGAAAGAAACACGCTTCTTTACAAGTTTGCTGAAGCAAAAAAGGGCCTTTAAGTAATAGAGCAGAGGTGAACACATAAAGTAAGCAAAAGTTAAAGCACTGCAAAACTTAACTGGACAGTGATTTGCTCAAATGTGAATGGACTGCATGAATATGCAACAACTCACGTTTCAGGGCTCTGGATGGCAGGTTGAATGTGATTGTTTCATGGAGGTAAAATCAAGAGTTCAGTTTAGTTAAACCCAATAAAGGTCCAGGAATAATTAAATGTTGCAGCAAGGTTATAATGGGAGTAAAATTGTGTGGATATTTGGAGGAGTAACTTCTGAGACACACAGTTCAGGGGGAGAAACTTTGCTCCAGTAGGTAAACAGCTCAAGGCCCACTTACTGCTTTTTCCCAGGGTCTTCATCATTAGATGGTGGTGA
>NW_024041890.1:0-18482 GCF_014851395.1 Micropterus salmoides | reverse complement strand
GTATCGGCTGCTATCTAAAGCTGTCCTGACCGCCATCTCCACATGGGCTGTTAGAGGCCTATTACTTTGTGTCATATCAGCCAGCGGCACCTGTGCAACTGAGAGAGCCAGATAATCTCACTGTGGATTACCGTCAGCTCTGCATCACCAGGGACAGCCAGTCCCTCTGCAAAAAGACAGACCTATCTACATTTAGTTATTTTTTCTGTGTGAACCTCCGTTCCCCATCCTAGTGTCCACAAGGTTATGAGTTGGTTTCCAGGCCAGGGATTTGAGCTGATTGAGTGTGGCTAAAAATGAAAGAAAAGAGAAGTCAAACTGCTTCAAGGTGACGTGGGATTAGTGAAAACTCTCACTTCTCCACCTTCCCTGATTTATCTGCAAATTATGTTCCCGGGCTAAGTCTCTGACAGGGGCCACGTAAAACAGAATGTGTCCTCGATAAAGTCCTTCCCCTCAACCACTTAGTAATGCCTAGTTAGAAATAGTAATTCTTAGCAATTGTGAGGCTTGCATCTCTTCTGCTCTGAGATTATGTTTCCAGTTAATTTTTCCCATAAAGTGTAGATATAAAACCAGTTATATTATAATTTACATAAAAACTTGAAAAATAGCTGTGGCCTGAGCAGCCATTTCGTCTGCCTTTGACCCAGAGAGCACCAGTGACAGACTTGGAAGACGGTGAACGTTACGCTGCCTGCAACATCATACAGCATGACCGGTTTGGCAGTGCTAGCTAGCGGTCCCCTGACTGCTGTTAGGTAGCCTACCAGGATGAAATCCTCAGAGCCACTGTCGAAGAATCAGAATCAGAAGGCGCTTTATTGCCAAGTTTAACACATAAGTAATTTGCTGTGGTGTTAAGGTGCTACACGTAGACAAACATACAGTTGACATAAATAAATCTAGAAACATATACACATGGAATAAACAAATGCAAGTTATGTAAGAATTAAAAAATATAGAGAAACTATTTGCAGAAAGAACAACGTGTCAGTAGGGGACCCGGGCCTTGTTGAGGAAGCCCACTGCCATTGGAAAGAAACTGTTTTTGTGGCGAGAGGTTTTGGTCCTGATGGACCGCAGCCTCCTGCCAGAGGGGAGAGTCT
This sequence comes from Micropterus salmoides, assembly GCF_014851395.1. Taxonomy (NCBI): domain Eukaryota; kingdom Metazoa; phylum Chordata; class Actinopteri; order Centrarchiformes; family Centrarchidae; genus Micropterus; species Micropterus salmoides. The sequence goes on along the minus strand of NW_024041890.1, from coordinate 17,373 downwards.
GAAACAGTTTGTGTCCGGGGTGGGAGGGGTCAGCTGCAATCTTTCCTGCTCGCCTCAGAGTCCTGGAGGCGTGCAGGTCCAGAAGAGGAGGAAGATTGCAGCCAATCACCTTCTCTGCAGAGCGAATGATGCGCTGCAGCCTGCGCCTGTCCCTGGCAGTGGCAGCAGCGTACCAGATGGTGATGGAGGAGGTGAGGATGGACTCAATGATGGCGGTGTAGAAGTGCACCATCATTGTCTCTGGCAGGCTGCAACTTCTTCAGCTGCCGCAGGAAGTACATCCTCTGCTGGACCTTCTTGGTGAGGGAGGTGATGTTCAGCTCCCACTTTGACCTCAGGCGGGTGCAATGGGACCTGGGTTCCCCCTGGTGCAGGACGAGGCTCGGCCTCATGTGGCCAGAGTGTGGGCAGTTCCTGGATGATAAAAGCATTGATGCCATTGACTGACCTCCATGTTCCCCTGACCTGAATCGAATAGAGACCCTCCGGGACATTATGTAATGTGTACCGACTCTGTCTGTGGCTCTCAGCTCCAACCGCATTCTGACATTAAGAATATATATTAGGCTTTGGATACACACGCAATACTTATTCGTTGCATAGGATACATTCAGTGTCGGTTTATCTCTGCACATGAGATCTGTGAATTTTTTGAAAAATATAGAATCTCACCAGAGATTAAATATTCTTAATGTCAGTTTTAAGTGAAAACGTGGGAGAAATGATTCGTTCCACTTTGTAAATGGAATATTGCAGCTGGAGGAGCAGATTTGGAGCAGAGCCTGAGGGTCCCGTCCCCCTCCATCAAACTATCTGGCTCAGTGGCTGAAGTTGTCCGTCCATTAGAACATCTCCTCATTTGTCATGGCTCGTTTCCCCAGCAATCAAACCCCATTAGCCGCCTAATGGGCCTCTGCATGATCTCAATGTACATACAGTACGACAGCACTGATAGAAAATGCTCCAACCACTGTTAGCTTTTTCTCAGAGATATGAAAACAACAGTGGTGTTAGAAAAATACACCAACCACAGAGAACTTATCAGTATGTCCTCACCTTTAACATTAGCATAACAACGGCTTAGCTAACTTAATTTTCATGAGGTTTTATGATTAAGTTAATAACCAAGAGCAGACAGGGGGAACGCAGCTGGAAGCAAAACCAATTCTTTAGTAAAATTAGTAATGGTTAAATACTAGCACAGTCTGGAGTTTTGAACGAGATCAAACATTTGACCCCTATTCTGTATTAGCCCAGCCTGAACCCAAAACATTTAAAAAGGGACTTACAAGATATAGATTATTAGAAAGAAAGGTCAAAATCTGTGCAGCAGAAGAGGCCGAGATATCCTGATTACTAGTACTTAGAAGTAGTAGAGTCAAGCTCCAAAAACTCTGGATCCTACATTTCCCATTATGCAACTTAATAGCATCTTTAATTAGACCTCCCCTGCTTCACATGCAGCCACATCCATTAGGGTCAGATGGTGGAATGTGCCCAATCTTACAAATATCTCGGGACAATGATCGACTCAAAACTGAACCAGCGTTTGTTTTGTTTGAGGCAACTGTGCTATTTCCACATTGAAAAAACCATGATGACTTTATATTTTTTCATGCTTTTGAACCAATTTTATATTTCTCTTTGGTGGCATGGTTTGGAAACCTGTCCCTAAAAGACAGAAACTCCCTAAACCAAAGTTGTCTTAGTAGGCTGATTGTTGAGTCCCAGCTCAACCCAGCGTCCCTGTACGCCGGTTCCAGCTGATAACTGCCTCGATTTTTCAATGACGACTTTAATGTCTTCTTCCTTCTAGACGAAGGTTTACAGTCCCAAAGGGAAGAATGCGGCATTAAAAGAGCTTTGTTCCAGCAGCCATCACACAGAAGAACGTGACGTTGCACAGATGTAGAAGCAACATTTATTTATTTAATAGAACCTTGAGTACTTGTGATGACTTGTCCAATGCAACAAAACAAAAAAGAAACCTGAACCTGCCCTGTACCCAGTTCTTTGAAACTCCACACCTCACACACCTGTGATTTCTGTTGTAAATTACAATTCTCCAAGACTAACGCTCATCATTATGATATTATTAGGGCTATTCACTGACACTTTTTCTTAAGCTTTGACCATTTCCAATCCACTTCTTCGTCAGATACAGCTAGCTGAGGTGTGGACATGTGGGGACCTTTGGTCATTAACAAGTCGTCTTAGGTAATACTTCCAACCGTTATTGTTTGTATGTTTCGTCTTTTGTACTGATAAATAAAAAGGCATTAATTAGCGAGTATTGAAATCAGTCTTTCTAATTCCTTTCATGAAGCTTCAGTGGTGTTTGTTGTGTGTTTATCATCAGTCTCGTATGTCTGCGTTGCCGGTGTAATATTTTGTCACCTGCTCGTAAACATGACAGCAGACACAAACAGTTCTGTTTTCAGTTGATTTTATGCAAACAATTATTCTCATGCTGAGCAGAGATTCACTTGGCTGCACACACAATGCTGCACAGTTCCTGCACTAATGACACGACAAGATAATGTGAGTGCCTGGTGCTTTGCACGCTCATGATGTTTTACATGAAACCACATTACAGAAAGTAACTACCTATAGTTATAGCAGATAAATGCTAGTCATAGATAATATTAAAATTTTGGTTTGATATGATGAGGTGATGAAGAAAGAGCACTGACTTTTATATACTTGTACATACTACACAATCAGTCAATATACAACTTTTAAAGAGTTATGTGTTCAGTTTCCTTGTCTGTCACCACTTCCTGTTTTGTTTCAGTTACTTATCTTGTGTCTCATTTCAGGTCTTTGTCTGCCGTCCCTCCATGTGTGATTACCTGTCCCCGCCCTAATGTGCTGCACCTGTGTCTCATTGTCTTCCCTCCCTTAGTTTATAAACCCACCTTCCCTTGAGGTCTTTGCCAGATGTTTCCGTGACGGCGTTCCTGCCTTATTCCTTGTGTTATTCCTGCATAGTCAGAGAGTTTGACCGTAGCCTTGTGTTTTGGATACCTTTTCCTGAACTGTAGCATCCTGCAATAAAGTTATTGCTCATTTTATTGGAGTTGTGCTCTGTGAGTTCATTTCCTGAGAAAGCCTGACACCTATATTCATATCTTAATAATAAAAAGAGGATCAAAGAGATGTTCGAAACATTTTGAAAATCAGTGCATAGGAGATGGAGCGTCGAGTGAGCTCAGTGGTCGAGGTGATGTAATCATCTCCCATAAATCATACAGCGCAGGTCAATGGGACCCTCGACTCCGTTCAAGGCCTACATTTCCATTTTAATTTTCTGCTCAGTGGAGTTGATGTATGCAGGGACACAGTGAGTAACCAGGCTCTTCACTCCCTTCCATTCATTATTAAATGACGATGACCTTTCTTTTGGAAAACTACATGAGGAGACAGGAAAGTATGCGTACACTCAGTGACACCAGACATTTCCCATCCAATGAAGAGACATGCCAAATGTCATGTAGGGTGAGATTTAAAATTCATTTCTTCAAGGTTTACTCATTGTGGTTTGGAAATCACTTGTGTGTTTACCTGCTCAAAGTCTTTGCTTACCTCTAAATGAAGACCTAAAGGACCATTACCAGTGGTTTTGCTTGTTAAACTGGATCACCACAATGCATTGGTTGTGTGTTAGTGCAGAGGAGCATAATAAAAAACAGATACTCAGCAGTAAATTGGGATTTTCATCTGTGTGTCATCTTTGATAGGTGTGGAGTTGTGCGACTGTAAATTTCACATCAACAAAATGCAAGCTTGTGCCAAGGACATTGCTTTATACGTTCTGTTGTGAGGTTCTTGAGGCATGGCAAAGTAGGGAGAACAGATATGAAAGTAACACAAAGTGAGCATGTACAGCACGTAACACAGGAGTTATTGATGGGACGCTAGTAACAGATGTTTCTTCATTTTCCCTACAGCAACAACAAGTGTTTCTACTCTTAAACCACTGCACCTACAGTTTCCCAGACCAAGGATGACGAATGTCTTGTGTGTGAGAGGGAGACTTTCAGCTCATCCTTGCTTGGGAAAGTGTGGGTGCAATGAGTCTTTGGTCTGCACTGTTACCATGAAGCATGTACGAAGGCCACAGAGCACTATAACTGTGACAGTGAATTAAAAAAGAGAATTGATGTTAGTAATACAGAAAATGGAAGGTGTTATTTTTACACTGTCATACTGTAAGAATGTTCAGGTTTATACTATTGTTGTCACAGTTTGCTTCTCAGTCCCTCTCTTCAACCACGCCGTTTCATCCCCGGGCCTCTGTATTGCTCTCTGGGAGCACTGGGTAATAGAAAAGCCAGTGGCCGAACTTAGAAGGGTGTTGTGGGCTACTCGACCCAGAGAAGTTGTTTGGACCAGGAGGATGGGTTTCAGGAGGCGAGGCAGTGCAGGGCTTTCTCCATATCTTGGTTCATACATTCTGCTTGACAATCGTTTGAGGGTGGAATCCTGATAACAAACTCACCAAATGCTTCTTCCGCCACCAAAGACCGATTTAAGAATGAAAAGGGAGGTGAGCGCAGTGAGGTGGGCTTCCACAGAGCTGTACTTCATGATGAACCTGTTGGCAAACCCCAGGAAACGTTGACACCCCTTACATGTCAAGGGAGTGAGCCACTTCATGACTGTCCTGGTTCCTGGGAGTCCATCCGGATACTGATGATGAAACCCAGGAACGACACCTCTTCTTCTCCTGGAGCCTCTGGAGCACTTTCCACGTGTGTCGCACATGCTCCTGTTTGGATTTTGAGAAGATGAGGATATCATCCAAAAATGCATCATTAACTACACCAGGGGAATTGGTGAGTTCAAACAGCCTGACCAAGTACTCATAGTGACCGCAGTGGGGGAGTTGAAAGCAGATGCGTGCTAGATGGTAGGCCTACGCATTTCTGAGGACGACTTTATACACGGCAGTAAACACACCTTTATTTTAAGTACACATACAAATAAAATTCAGATTGTCCCTCTAAAACTTCATTGTGAATACATCTCACATTTACATGGTAAAACAAACACTGATGTGGCCAATAACATGACTCAGATAAGACAAAATAACAGCTGACAATTTGCATTTAAATGTGTATGTTTGACTGTTCCACTCAGTACGGTTGTTCACCAGTGGGTCCGAATGTCACCAGGGAGCTGAAGTTCAAGATAAAGAAGTGTGTAATCTCAGTGACGTTAGAATATTAGACATCCATGACTAATGCTATTGCAATATTTACCACAGTGTATTTGCTGTACCATGCCACAGTCTGTTCGAGCTGATATGTGTTTGTGACGTGATATAGGACAGACATGAAATTGCAAACCAGACACCTTTTTCACATTTTGCTGCCTTCTACACCCGTTAAAAGAGAATACGTGTCTGAGTATTCTTTTGAAATAATCATATTTAATACATGATTCACCTCTGGCTCCCCCTGTCTAGGTGATCTGAACAGATTTTGCATTCATTTACACATTGATGAGGAAAAGTTAATGACATATCTGTAGTGGCTCGAGGTTGAGTGAGTGTTAATATAAACATGACAGCAAGCGTACTGACATACAAATGTGTGCTAATGAATGCATCGCTCAGTGTAATAACTGTCTTAATTAGCATGTTTAGTTTAACAAAACATGTGGTCAGAGTCAAGTCTTTTGTTTTAAATACGGCTGAGGTTGATATTTTTTTCCAAATCTGCATGTTTTCCTGCAGCCTCAAGAAGATACTGCACCTAAACTGTGCTATTTATTTATTTTCTTTCAAGTGCAGTTGCTTTTTTATTCTCTCTATTATAGATATTGTTTTCATCTTTATTGACCAATTTCAGACTGGTCAGTAATTTAAAGAGATGTTTACATTTTCACATTGCCTGCTGAGATACAGTGCTTGGAGGAAACAACATTTTGAAGAAGTGCTGAAACATATCTGCCATCTTGTGGTAACTAATGTTAAGTACAGGAACAATGTTACCGAGAGCTGCTGCCTGCCTCATTAATAATACTCAAAAAGGAAACATTCAAAGTTAAAGCTTAACTTTGAACTAGGTAATCCATCACAGCATGACCTGATGATGTCCTGTTATGATCTATTTCAATCCATCTTAAATAGTCAGTTCAGCCACAAAGAACATGTAGTTTACGATAATATATTACTTTATCAATCACTTGTAGAGAAAATTCACATTGGCACAGCAGTACAGAGGAATGAAACAACAAGGAACAAAATACAATAAAAGTACTGTATGATCAGTTACTATTCTATGAGTAATAAATATATTTACACTATATACACACAACATACACTCACATAATAACATTGTGTGCAGAGATAGATGTGATATGGGATGTTGTATGAGTTGCTCAAAGCATTGAAAAATGCAATGTGTCTCATCAGAAACAGTGTTAGCACCTCAGGACCAAACCTTGGACAGTTTTAATATAAACTATTATTTGCATTTAAAAAAAGAATTATGGGCCAAATGCCGACAGAGATGTTTGGCTTTAGGGCTATAGTTGGGTGTTGAAGAGAAAGTTTCCCTTTGTACTGGTAATTGTAGGATGAACCTCCAGGAAATTACTGAAATGTCCCTCAATTGATGACTGATGCTACAATTGAGTGATAAATCTCTACATGGACATCAAATTAGCTCCTGTCAAATTGTCTCTGAAGGCTAAGATCTATTTGAATTTGTTTGTTGAAATAAATAGCCTTTTGTAAAATAAACAGTATTTGTTATGGCCACTTGTTAACAGCCTTAAATAAGAAGTGAGGGTTAGGAAATGATTTTTAATCCATCCATCCATCCATTGTCAATCACTTATCCTGTAGTACAGGAGGGGCTGGAGCCAATCCCAGCTGACATGGGGCGAAAGGCGGGGTACACCCTGGACAGGTCGCCAGTCCTGATTTTTAATGTAATTTGATTAATTTATTTTAATTATTATAAAGGACTGCTTCCATTCCACATGCCTATACTCATAATTAATATAAGTTTTTAATTCTCTACTACTATTCAGTTTGACACTTCTGTCACACTGTAGCCTACATATCTAAATGTTTAGATTTGTGTATATATTGCTATATTCTACTTACTAATTTTCTATATTTATTTCTTAATATCTTGATATGAAAAGTAAGCAGCCTGAATTTCCTCTCGGGGATCAATAAAGTATTTCTGATTCTGACACAAAGCCATGAATCTCCTCACTGACACGGTAGGTGGCGGCATGAACCTTTAAAGTTAGTTTGCGACTCGCCAACAAACACAGAGAAGAAGAAGAAGAATTAACCCACTCCCATTGGTTTAGTATGATTACGTCAGCGCGCACTTGTTTGAATGACGGAAGATGCGGAAGAGGCGTAAATGTAAAGTAAATAGAAGCTGCGGTGAAACCATCTGCTGTTTTGCAGTTTCAGAAAACTACCAACAATTGGTAACCGACCTCTCCGCATCTTTACTTTTAAAAGTCTGCTAACAGTAACATTCACAGCTAGAAGGTGGAAGTTAACGATAGCTTTTTAGCTGACGTTAAATTAACCGACCTCTAAAGTTGAAAAAGTTAATGTTACTTGGTTGCAGATATATTTAAGTACTTACTGGGCGTTAATGGGCCATTTGTGGAGGAACTGCATTATGAAATCTAGCTAATTTAGTGCCTGTCATTTCTGTTCCTTTTCGAGAGCGCTTTAAAAACACTGTTGAATATTAGGCAGTTTAATGTTATTTTAATAAATTAAAATGCTTGCTCGGTTAACTACTTCTATGCCGAATTTACCGCAATAACTTCAAGATTCATAAATGGTATTATTTATTTAATTTGAAGTTGTTTTTTTGTTAGAGACATTCTGTCATCTTTAAATTGCCCATTTTTTAAATTGAGATCCGCATCAACTTAATACTGTACTAACTGGAAGTCACTACTAACTCTAACGCCGTGCATATCGTTTTATTTCCTGCAGTGGGGTGAAACGATGGAGCAGGTAAGTCAACACTGACTAAAATAACATTAATATAGAGGCTTGTGTGGAGGGGAGGGGTTCAGAGAGATCATGTAGGAGTAAGTGGATCGCCTTTCATTCATTGAAGTGGCAGTTTCTCCGCAGCAGGAGCTGCAGAAACTTGATCACTTGTTGGTTTTGAAAGGAGGCACCCAAGATGCAATGATAACAACGATGCTCTTGCTAATTTTGCACGGAGTGGAGGACTTTTAAGAATGGACATGGACAGAGGGACAGCTCATTTTTTGCAATCAAGAAATAAGACATATGTTTATTTGTGGACCTGCAGGCAGTTCCAGGTAGAGCTCAGATGTCTTTACCAGGTTCAAACTGATGTGATGTTGTTCTGATGGGTTGTGTTTGTCTCTGTTGCAGCAGGAGCAAGTAGAGTGGGATGAAGTGAATAAACTTATGCAGCATCATGGTTTTAAGCCAGTGCATTTTGCAGATCCTTTAGAGAATAAGAGCCTTTCGGGTAAGAGTCAGTGCTTCTTATTCCTTGCCAAAATATCAATTTCTAAATAAGATCTAATTAAATTAATTGAAGGAAATAACTAATTTTCTTCTTTGTAGCATTTCTCGCTCAGTAGTTTATTCTTGTCTGCATACTGTACATTTGGCTTTGGGAAGCTTGAGTTTTATACTCATTAGTGAAGCCTCTCGGTCCCGTGACTCCTCATGTGTCCTTAGATTTGGTTCTGCTGGACAAGAAGTCAGCTGGTGAGATCAGGACGACTCTGAGGACGATGCTCACAGACTCTGAGAGAAGGCAGACCCTCATCCAGGAGCTCATCAAGGCTAACAACCAACTCAAGTAAGTCAAACAATGAGGCAGTCACTCATTCCCCTCAGATATGTTGATCTTTATACTAAGTACCAACCTCCTGGACCATCTGTTTCATTAATCACTGCCACCTTTTGCCCAAAACAGTGGCGTGTTCATTGGTGGTGAATGGAAAAAACGGCGGGGGTTAAAATGTAAGGTTTTTAGAGGGTTTGAATCTGCATGGATGTCGTGATGAAGGCATGCAGGCACCTTACTTCACTTTGTCTTCCATTCAGAGAAATAACCCAGACATTTTAATTGCAGCAGTGCAAGGCACATGTTAATAAGGCCTACAAACACTTACAGGATGTGACTGTACAGCTACTGGAAACATACATCTTTTATTGCTGATGTTCAGCTCACTCTTAAGGTCCTGGGAGATGATTGTGCCCAGGAAGCGGAACACATAGTAATGGGGGAGGGTGGGACTGAGCTCTTCCTGAAATCAGTAGGAATCATCTCCACTGTCTGCAGAGCATTGAGCTCCGGGTAGTTCTGGCTGCACCAGGTCACCAGATGGTCGATCTCCCACCTGTGGTCGGACCCATCCCCACCAGAGATGAGCCCAATGAGGGTGGTGTCATCTGCAAACTTCAGGAGCTTGACGGGCTGGTTACTGGAGTTGCAACTGAATGCAGCATTTTGGTGAACCAGTGCTTGTGTTCTGAGAGTCAGAGACACGTCTTCCCAGCTTCATGTGCTGCGTCCTGTCAGACAAGAAGTCAGCTGGGAGAGCTTGTCCAGCAGCAGAGCCGGGATGATGGTGTTGAAGGCTGAAATCCACAAACAGGATCCTGGCGTAGGTTCCTCTGGAGTCCAGGTGCTGGAGGATGAAGTGAAGGGCCACGTTAACTGCATCATCTTCAGACCTGTTGGCTCTGTTGATGAACTGCGATGGCTCTATAGTCGTTAAGTCCTGTGGTCCTTGTTTTTTTGAGTACGGGATGATGGTGGAGGATTTTAAACAGGCTGGCACATGGCATGTACCCAGTGAGATGTTGAAGAAGCCTTTGAATATCTGAGGCAGCTGATCGGCACAGTGCTTCAGGTTGGATGGAGGCCCCAGGTCCCTGCTCAGGGAGGTGATCGAGGGTCACGGGGGCTGGTGTCAGAACTGTCCTATTGTCTTTCAAAGCAATAGCAGGCCAGGTTGTTAATGGAGTGGGGGCCTTTAGGTTTCTAGTCTGGGGAAACTGAATTTTAACAACGTGCGCTAAAACACAGAGGCAGCCATCTGCAGCGCCATGTTGGCAATAGCAGTATGTAGACTCCATCATGTCCTCGTCCTGGAATGTATGAAACAATTCAAAGTGAAGTAAAACGGTGGAAGCACAGCTGAGGGAATGCTCCAGTGCATACATGCCTGCAGCATGGATTACTGCAGGTGTATCTATTTAATAATGGATATGTAGGTGTGTCGACCACCTGTCCTCCTGTCATCTAATCTCATCAGCATCAGATGAGTATCACAGAGATGCGCCTCCTGAGTGCTACAGCTCAGTGCAGGTATGAAGTGACGAAAGGGAAACCAGCTGACTGTATTACGGTCGTATTTCAGTCATTTAGTCAGATGAAATACTGTAGTTAGAAGCCTCTTGGGTTACATCACCATTAGTAAATCACATTATGTGCTCTTCAATTTGGCTCTTGTGAGTCCTCCGTATTCATGGAAGCACATTAGTAGATCTTGGGAGTACTCTTTTAAACTGCGTAATACCGACAGTTTGCACCGAATGTCTCATTTTGTCATATATTTGTTTATTTGACAGCAAAGTAACTGTAAATGAGACAGTTTTTCATCCATTGTCCTTGGCCAGTTTTTAAAATGGCAACCTAAAATAAAATGACTTATTACAGACAGATACGATGAATAATAAATAGTAACGACTAACTTGTTGCATTTTGAGAGTGAACCTTTTCTGTGTAGTGTGTTTAGAGAGGAGGTTCATGAGCACATGGGTCGAGCAGCTCAGCAGTCTCAGAGGGCCGCAGAGCTGGAGGGGCTGCTGGACGTGGTAAAGACCAGAGTCCAGGACCTTGAGGACCGCTACCTCGGCAAGGCTGTCCAGCAGCACAGCCACACCCAACAGCTGCAGCAGGAAAAACAAGAAGCACAGGTATGTCAACAGACTTACATGAAAGATAGATAGATATAGATATGATGCTCAGTTTGTACACACCGGATACATATATGATTCATTATTTTGGGAAATGTTATCTTTCTAGAAGCTGTGTCAGGTTCTGGAGGAGAAGCTGTCTAAACAGAGGGAGGAGGCAGCTCAGCTTCAGAGGAAACTTTATTTCACCGTCAAGAAGAAGAGCGACGATTGGCTCAACAGAGTCAGACTTTCCAGCGCATCTGCAACAAAGTCAGCCAGCAGAACTCCGCAGCAGACCAGCAGTAAGAACATGATATCTTCTCTTTGCTGGCTTGTAAAATATGAGCACATGGTGATTTTATCAAAGGTATTGATTCTTTTGTTAGTATTGGTTGCATTAGGCTATGGCAGCATGAAGTATGTGAGGCGTGGGGCTAGGAGAGTCGGACACAATGTTTGCAGAAATTGTACCTTAAGGTCCAATTACTCGCTTTTTCCCCAGCTTTCAAATGCATCATGCAGACTTCCTCAGACAGATGTCTGTGATTGAGTTGATTGCTACTTGTTTTCTGGTGCTTCTGTCTGCAGGGTGTTGGATGTGATTGACTTCTATGAAACTAAAATGACTCAGATGATGGATGAGCTCAGGTAAGCGTGCTTCTCAAACACTGGCTTCAGAGTAGAATATTATGAGGCTGTAGTGGCAGGTGGCGTAGTTCAGTGGACTGCTGCCTTTGTTGGCTCACTGTAGCCCAGATCAACCTGGCATTGTGTTTACGCTGGCTGCATCCTGTCAAGCACACTGTGTTAGTCACTAGTATGCTAGAGCAGTGATTCCCAGCCCAACAAGGGCAATAAATCTAAAAATAGCAAGATTACAACTGAGGCAGGAAGAAATAACAAAAATTTCTGAACAAAATCCGATTAACTTGTTTTTTTTGCTCTGCTAAGCTTTTTATTTTCACCCCAGATCTGTGAAAGGACGACCAGAAGGATCTCAAGTGGCTCATCAGACAAGAATCAAGAAGGCGTCCAGTAATGTTACTCCATCTTTCAAAACCATTCTGAAGGTACCGTGAGAAATGTTTATTTATTTTCAAAGTAGTTTCCCCTGAAGCCGCAGGTAACACTCTTGCGTTTCTTCAGGCGTACCAAGAACAGCAAAAGGAAAGCAAAGCTGAGATAGAAGAGCTAAAGAGGGAGACGGAGCGCCTGAAGCAAGAGTTGCAGACAAGGTGCGTGTTCATCCAGCTTGAAGCAAGTGCATGTGCCGGCGTATCAGTATTCATGCCGACTGTGTTCATCTGCGCAGGCCGACACTCAGAGAAGTGAAGATCTACAAACACAAGCTCCGCCGTTTGGAGGGGTTACACAAACAAAATAACACAAGGTAGGAACACCAGTGAGTGAAAGACTGCTGTAAATCTACTCGCTGTGCCCAAGATGTGAGGAGGGCAGCTATATCTGTGTATCAGATGCATGATGCCTTCAGGTGTGGTTGTGTTACCATGTAAATAAGAATACCACTTATTATTATGGCTTGGTTGTCATAGCTTTGAGTTTTGGAAGTTGTGACGTATTCCAGGTTTTTTTTTGTGGAGGTTTCTTTAAAAAAAATGTTTTAAAATTTATGCTTTCACTGTTTGTTTGTTTTTTTTTTTTTTGTCCAAGTTAAAAGAAAGGAAGATGGCCATTCACTGTATTTAATGTCAGAAATTTCAGAAACATAACTGTTTATTATTCCTATAGATTCTTAGTTCCTGAAACATAAATCTTTATTATTTTACATGCACTCTACCGGTCAAAAAAAATAACATTTTTAGATATAAAATTAACAATTAAATTAAGTATGTTTGTTCATTATTTCACTGTAGGATCAACTGACGACCAGCTGCTCTGCCCTCATTTATTTTAGTTTTTTAGTGGCAATATTGCACAAACAAAGCTTCTGAGAGTGTATTAACACAGGCTGTTCCAAGGTTGGGACATCAACTTTCAAGGCTTCATTTATTTCCACTGGTACAGAATAACTTGAAGTTGTTAACTCATTACTTTATTCCTGAAAATGGTATATATCTGAAATTTACTTTACCGTCTGTGGTTATTCTGAAATACTGCAGTTTGCTGCTTTCTAGTGTACAGGGTGCTCTCGTCTGCAACACTAAAACAATTAGCGCATATGAAACAAATGGCATTCGAAGTGTTAATGAAGGATATTTAAAGTGCCTATAAGCTGTGACAAGTAGATTTTGCTAAAGGGGTCGTAAGCCCAACCTGTTCTTAAGCTTTTTAAAGCACAGTGAACATATTTGCCGCACTGGGCAAGTGAATGAAGGGCCAAACTCTTTAACTATTGGATTGTAAGTGTCCAGGGACTGATTTAATCAGAAGCACCACCCATTTTTGCAGATTGCCTAAAGAAGACGACACAACTGAGACCAGTGAGAGCATCAGTGACCAAGCCAGGGAGGCCGGCCTGTGTGGCCATTATCACCATGTAAGCATACTGTTTGATTCCACAAGGAAGGTTTCCTGTCTTCTCTCTACTGGGGTTCAACCCTCATTTTCTAAAATATGATTTCCTAACTGAACACTTCTCCTACTTCTCCTGAATTCCAGCTGTTGAATGAGATCAGTGCTGTTGTGACCAATCCCAGCGCTCCGTTACGACTGCACAGACAGAAACCCTCTTCTGTTGGTTTGGAGCCGGCTGAGTTTCAGACTCTCCTCCCCTCTCTGGAAGTCTGGGCCCAGCAGCTCCACCTACTAAAGGTAAACGCCACTATCAGTATCTTCACCCCAGTCTAAGCGAGCTTCTTGCTGATCATTCAGAATGCGTCTCCAGATTTTCTACCTTTACCTTTCTTTTCATATGTGTATATTGGCAGGATCTGCAGCAGGGTTTAAACAAACTGAGTGACAGGCTGATGCCCTGGCAGCCGTCTCACGGTGGCTGTAACGCTGCGGAAGCTGTGAAGGTGGAGGACATGATGTTGCTGGTGGACACCATGCTGGAAAACGCCTCCACTGACAATGAGAAAGTAGGACACTACTTTGTTCTACTTGCTCAAGGTGTTGTTTAATACGTTCCATGGTGCTTTGATGGCCGTATGCACTTGCAGCAGCCTTTAAGACCTGCTGCAAGTGCCCCTTTTTATAGCTCTAATCAACCCAGATCCAGGACAAGCCAGGCAACGTACTGTATTTAAACGTGTTTTTAACTGTTAGGTGCTGAGGAGTCCCACTCGATACACTCTGGGCTCCATGGTGTCTCACTTCCAGAAGCTGTTTGACGTGACCTCCCTCAGCGGAGTGTACCCGCGTATGAACGAGGTCTACACCAGGCTGGGAGAGATGACCAACACCATGAGGAATCTCCGAGATGAGCTACAGCTAGGTAACCTTCAGCTGGAATCTGAGCCGGTCAGTGCTGGGTGTTTGCACAGCAGGAATGAAATGACTGAGTTGCTTCTTTGTGGTGTTGTGTCAGACAGCAGGGCTCCTTCTTCAGAGGTGGTGAACCAGGTGGCCAGACTTGTTTCCTCCACGGGTCACGCTGCTGGTTTCCATGATCTGCTGGCAGATGTTGACATCGACAGGTTCACATACACAGAAACCACACATATTATCTGGAATATCAAAGGCTTTTACTGCAGGGCTGAAGTTTTCTTTCTCTTTGCTTTTGTTTTCCAGCATCATCGTCAAAGTGAAGCAGCACGAGGAGTTCTTTCCTGCTTTCCATGCCCTCATTATGGACATTTTACAGACTCTGGGTAAGTATCAAACACTAATCTGAATATCATGTCATAAACAGGGCTTAATGTGAATCTTCATGTGGCTGAATCTTCTGCTTTGTGTTCAGGAGTGAGTCAGCTGGACGACATCCTTCCAGCTCTGCAGTCTTTGAAACAAACTGCCTAATGATACGCTGCTTTGTTAAATGTAATGTTTGTGGTTCGTTAGATTTTCGTTTTTAATAAAAGACTTTAAACTCTCCATATGCACAGTGTGTGATGTTGAAGTGTAGCCGGGTAAAATTCTTATGGTCTTCCCTGCCATAACCCCCAGCATGCATCTCTCAGAACTGCCGGGGAGAGACACGGCCCCTCCCCGACCCTGTTACTTCAGGAATGTCTCAGATGATCTGGGTACCGGCAACGGATGGGATTTGAACCCAGAGACGCCGCACCAATGGCACAGACAATCTCAACACGCCACCGAATACCCTTCACAATGGCGCCTTCTCTCTGGGCGCTTTTATCACTTCACATTAGGAGTTGCGCCTTAAAATTCACTGAGCCTTGATAAGGATCGAACCCACAACCTCTGAACTTCAAAGCCAGCCGCTATCTCAACAAGCTACAGGCCCAGACACTTTTACTTTCTTTCGTAGAGCTCTTGACTTTTTCTTTTCTGGCAGTTGCGCTTCAAAAATCACTGAGTCGCGATAAGCATCAAACCCAGAACCTCCATGAAGTGCTTTCACCTTGAGCTATCTGACCAGACACTTCACCTGTATTTCTTAGAGCTCTTGACTTTTTCTTTTAGGAGTTCAACTTCAAAACTCACTGAGCCTCCATAAGGATTGAACCCACAACCCCTGAACCTCAAACTCGCCCGCTACCAGGCTGAGCTATTAGACAAGAAAGATGCGCTGAGTTTCCTGGTGCTTTTCACTCTTTCCTTTAAACATCAGCTTTTTAAAATATTCATCATCAGCTGAGATTCTAACCCAGATAAGATATCCACACAACCCTCTATCAACCTGAGTTAACGGCCTGCAGACCTTCGAGCTCTCCTCTGTGGTGAATTTTATCGTACAGCAGCATTCAGTCGAATCCACAACCTTTAAAGATCAGGTATCTTTTTCCAGATATTGTCTTTTAATTCCTTTTGCCTTATGGCATCAACACCGGAGAGCTCACAAGTCTTTGGGTTGGACATCAGTTTTTAAAATGGAGGGTCAATCAGGGAGTTCTGGTTCCTGTAGGATAAGAACGTATTTTTTATCAAACTTTATTTGAACATAAGTACAAAGACAAACTCCCTGTAGTACAAACCAGACAATGTTTCCAGTCCAAGGTGAATCACACTGTATGTATATAGTATGCAGTATAACTATATTTATAGTTACATAACTTTAGTAGCATACCTTTATTTACAGTTGTATTCACAGTTAAAAAACTTTATTTATTGTTGATTATACTTTAGTAACATTTTCAATGGGGGACTTTTACTTGATTTTTAGTGTGGCATTAGTACTTAAGTACCACAATCCAAAATGATGATTTTGCTTCATTCTGTCAGTTTTAAGATTTCAAGTTATTTTGTAACTTTCAAAATATACAAAACAATCTTTAATAATTTATTTTTTTATCTATTAAAATCTATCTATAATAATCTATTTTATACCAAGTCCATGAACCGCACATCGTGTTAGCATTTTCCATTTAAAAGTTTAACTGAGTATATTAAATCATATATCATTTGAAAGTTTGTTTTCTATAGCAAATATTAGTTCATTTATCCTAATTAGCCTATATATCTATAAGCGATGTGTTCATGTGACAAACAGTAATTTATTCTAAGTTTAACAGCTGTTTTCTCAAAATGGCAAAAAACGGAAAAAGGGCTCCATCACATATTATATATAGTATATTTTGAATAAATCCATTTTGATAAGCCGTTCTGTAAATGTCTGGCTGTTTGGTATATTATCACAAACAAAAGAAAAATGTGTTTTGGAAAATGGATTTGTGTGATGCAAATCAGTGCATATTTAATGAGGAAATAACTTATTTGCATAGGCTCATTAAAAAAAAATTAAACATAAAAAAGTAACCTAATTAAAAAAAAAAAAAAAAGAAAAAATGCTTATATGTTTGTATCAGCTTGTAAAGTTTCATTGTGATATGTGATTCTTTTTCAAACATAATCATGTCGAAACATGTCAATAATTTTTAAGTTTATAACAACAATTATAACGTTTTTAATTATTCAACCCCCCCCCCCCAACAAATGAAATGGTACGGCCGGGTAGTGGATTCAGTCCCTAGGAGGCGGAGAGCGTCTGACGGTAGAAATAAAACACAGAGAAAAGGTGGACCTCAGTCTTTGGCAACGTTAGGATCTTTTTTAATTTCTACACCGAGGGATAGCTCGGTGGATGTGTCGGGACGGGACGGGAGCCTACGGCAGGCAGGAGAGCATGTCCGTCGCTACAGCGTGATAAAACTGTTAAAAAGTGGTCGTTAGTAGTTTTTTTTACAATGGCTGCAGAGTGTACTCAAGAGGCGATTCTGGGGTTTCTGAAGGACAAAGGGGGCAAAGTGAAAAACACGGATTTAATTGAGCATTTTAAGGCTGTGTTCCCGAGGAGCCTGAGAAGGGGCGGCTGTGCGCGAGAGGTTTAAAAACCACGT